>NW_028114982.1:0-32074 GCF_964273445.1 Streptopelia decaocto
AATGGGAAGAATTGGGACAAAAATTGGAAAATTTTTCAGGGACTTTGAAAAAATTTCAACTGGAATTTTAGCCATTTTTTGACGTGAAATTGTAAACATGTGGACATGGATTTTGAAAATTCTAGAGAGAATTTTAAAGGCTTCAAGAGAATTTCAACAATTTTGAGAGGGATTTGAAAAGTTTCAATGGGAATGGGAAGAATTGGGACAAAAATTGGAAAATTTTTAAGGGACTTTGAAAAAATTTCAACTGGAATTTTAGCCATTTTTTTATGTGAAATTGTAAACATGTGGACATGGATTTTGAAAATTCTAGAGAGAATTTTAAAAGCTTCAAGAGAATTTCAACAATTTTGAGAGGGATTTGAAAAGTTTCAATGGGAATGGGAAGAATTGGGACAAAAATTGGAAAATTTTTCAGGGACTTTGAAAAAATTTCAACTGGAATTTTAGCCATTTTTTTATGTGAAATTGTAAACATGTGGCCATGGATTTTGAAAATTCTAGAGAGAATTTTAAAAGCTTCAAGAGAATTTCAACAATTTTGAGAGGGATTTGAAAAGTTTCAATGGGAATGGGAAGAATTGGGACAAAAATTGGAAAATTTTTAAGGGACTTTGAAAAAATTTCAACTGGAATTTTAGCCATTTTTTGACGTGAAATTGTAAACATGTGGACATGGATTTTGAAAATTCTAGAGAGAATTTTAAAAGCTTCAAGAGAATTTCAACAATTTTGAGAGGGATTTGAAAAGTTTCAATGGGAATGGGAAGAATTGGGACAAAAATTGGAAAATTTTTAAGGGACTTTGAAAAAATTTCAACTGGAATTTTAGCCATTTTTTTATGTGAAATTGTAAACATGTGGACATGGATTTTGAAAATTCTAGAGAGAATTTTAAAAGCTTCAACAGAATTTCAACAATTTTGAGAGGGATTTGAAAAGTCTCAATGGGAATGGGAAGAATTGGGACAAAAATTGGAAAATTTTTAAGGGACTTTCAAAAAATTTCAACTGGAATTTTAGCAATTTTTTGACGTGAAATTGTAAACATGTGGACATGGATTTTGAAAATTCTAGAGAGAATTTTAAAAGCTTCAACAGAATTTCAACAATTTTGAGAGGGATGTGAAAAGATTCAATGGGAATGGGAAGAATTGGGACAAAAATTGGAAAATTTTTAAGGGACTTTGAAAAAATTTCAACTGGAATTTTAGCAATTTTTTGACGTGAAATTGTAAACATGATGAAGTGGATTTTGAAAATTCTAGAGAGAATTTTAAAAGCTTCAACAGAATTTCCACAATTTTGAGAGGGATTTGAAAAGTTTCAATGGGAATGGGAAGAATTGGGACAAAAATTGGAAAATTTTTCAGGGACTTTGAAAAAATTTCAACTGGAATTTTAGCCATTTTTTGACGTGAAATTGTAAACATGTGGACATGGATTTTGAAAATTCTAGAGAGAATTTTAAAGGCTTCAACAGAATTTCAACAATTTTGAGAGGGATTTGAGAAGTTTCAATGGGAATGGGAAGAATTGGGACAAAAATTGGAAAATTTTTAAGGGACTTTGAAAAAATTTCAACTGGAATTTTAGCAATTTTTTGACGTGAAATTGTAAACATGTGGACATGGATTTTGAAAATTCTAGAGAGAATTTTAAAAGCTTCAAGAGAATTTCAACAATTTTGAGAGGGATTTGAAAAGTTTCAATGGGAATGGGAAGAATTGGGACAAAAATTGGAAAATTTTTAAGGGACTTTGAAAAAATTGCAACTGCAATTTTAGCCATTTTTTGACGTGAAATTGTAAACATGTTGAAGTGGTTTTGAAAATTCTAGAGAGAATTTTAAAAGCTTCAAGAGAATTTCAACAATTTTGAGAGGGATTTGAAAAGTTTCAATGGGAATGGGAAGAATTGGGACAAAAATTGGAAAATTTTTCAGGGACTTTGAAAAAATTTCAACTGGAATTTTAGCCATTTTTTGACGTGAAATTGTAAACATGTGGCCATGGATTTTGAAAATTCTAGAGAGAATTTTAAAAGCTTCAAGAGAATTTCAACAATTTTGAGAGGGATTTGAAAAGTTTCAATGGGAATGGGAAGAATTGGGACAAAAATTGGAAAATTTTTAAGGGACTTTGAAAAAATTTCAACTGGAATTTTAGCTAATTTTTGACGTGAAATTGTAAACATGTGGACATGGATTTTGAAAATTCTAGAGAGAATTTTAAAAGCTTCAACAGAATTTCCACAATTTTGAGAGGGATTTGAAAAGTTTCAATGGGAATGGGAAGAATTGGGACAAAAATTGGAAAATTTTTAAGGGACTTTGAAAAAATTGCAACTGGAATTTTAGCCATTTTTTGACGTGAAATTGTAAACATGTGGACATGGATTTTGAAAATTCTAGAGAGAATTTTAAAAGCTTCAACAGAATTTCAACAATGTTGAGAGGGATTTGAAAAGTTTCAATGGGAATGGGAAGAATTGGGACAAAAATTGGAAAATTTTTAAGGGACTTTGAAAAAATTGCAACTGGAATTTTAGCCATTTTTTGACATGAAATTGTAAACATGTTGAAGTGGTTTTGAAAATTCTAGAGAGAATTTTAAAAGCTTCAAGAGAATTTCAACAATTTTGAGAGGGATTTGAAAAGTTTCAATGGGAATGGGAAGAATTGGGACAAAAATTGGAAAATTTTTAAGGGACTTTGAAAAAATTTCAACTGGAATTTTAGCAATTTTTTGACGTGAAATTGTAAACATGTGGCCATGGATTTTGAAAATTCTAGAGAGAATTTTAAAAGCTTCAAGAGAATTTCAACAATTTTGAGAGGGATTTGAAAAGTTTCAATGGGAATGGGAAGAATTGGGACAAAAATTGGAAAATTTTTAAGGGACTTTGAAAAAATTTCAACTGGAATTTTAGCCATTTTTTGACGTGAAATTGTAAACATGTGGACATGGATTTTGAAAATTCTAGAGAGAATTTTAAAAGCTTCAACAGAATTTCCACAATTTTGAGAGGGATTTGAAAAGTTTCAATGGGAATGGGAAGAATTGGGACAAAAATTGGAAAATTTTTAAGGGACTTTGAAAAAATTTCAACTGGAATTTTAGCAATTTTTTGACGTGAAATTGTAAACATGTGGACATGGATTTTGAAAATTCTAGAGAGAATTTTAAAAGCTTCAACAGAATTTCAACAATGTTGAGAGGGATTTGAAAAGTTTCAATGGGAATGGGAAGAATTGGGACAAAAATTGGAAAATTTTTAAGGGACTTTGAAAAAATTTCAACTGGAATTTTAGCCATTTTTTGACGTGAAATTGTAAACATGTGGCCATGGATTTTGAAAATTCTAGAGAGAATTTTAAAAGCTTCAACAGAATTTCCACAATTTTGAGAGGGATTTGAAAAGTTTCAATGGGAATGGGAAGAATTGGGACAAAAATTGGAAAATTTTTAAGGGACTTTGAAAAAATTTCAACTGGAATTTTAGCCATTTTTTGACGTGAAATTGTAAACATGTGGACATGGATTTTGAAAATTCTAGAGAGAATTTTAAAAGCTTCAAGAGAATTTCAACAATTTTGAGAGGGATTTGAAAAGTTTCAATGGGAATGGGAAGAATTGGGACAAAAATTGGAAAATTTTGAAGGGACTTTGAAAAAATTTCAACTGGAATTTTAGCCATTTTTTGACGTGAAATTGTAAACATGTGGACATGGATTTTGAAAATTCTAGAGAGAATTTTAAAAGCTTCAAGAGAATTTCAACAATTTTGAGAGGGATTTGAAAAGTTTCAATGGGAATGGGAAGAATTGGGACAAAAATTGGAAAATTTTTAAGGGACTTTGAAAAAATTTCAACTGGAATTTTAGCCATTTTTTGACGTGAAATTGTAAACATGTGGACATGGATTTTGAAAATTCTAGAGAGAATTTTAAAAGCTTCAACAGAATTTCAACAATTTTGAGAGGGATTTGAAAAGTCTCAATGGGAATGGGAAGAATTGGGACAAAAATTGGAAAATTTTTAAGGGACTTTCAAAAAATTTCAACTGGAATTTTAGCAATTTTTTGACGTGAAATTGTAAACATGTGGACATGGATTTTGAAAATTCTAGAGAGAATTTTAAAAGCTTCAACAGAATTTCAACAATTTTGAGAGGGATGTGAAAAGATTCAATGGGAATGGGAAGAATTGGGACAAAAATTGGAAAATTTTTCAGGGACTTTGAAAAAATTTCAACTGGAATTTTAGCAATTTTTTGACGTGAAATTGTAAACATGTGGACATGGATTTTGAAAATTCTAGAGAGAATTTTAAAAGCTTCAACAGAATTTCCACAATTTTGAGAGGGATTTGAAAAGTTTCAATGGGAATGGGAAGAATTGGGACAAAAATTGGAAAATTTTTCAGGGACTTTGAAAAAATTTCAACTGGAATTTTAGCCATTTTTTGACGTGAAATTGTAAACATGTGGACATGGATTTTGAAAATTCTAGAGAGAATTTTAAAGGCTTCAACAGAATTTCAACAATTTTGAGAGGGATTTGAAAAGTTTCAATGGGAATGGGAAGAATTGGGACAAAAATTGGAAAATTTTTAAGGGACTTTGAAAAAATTTCAACTGGAATTTTAGCAATTTTTTGACGTGAAATTGTAAACATGTGGACATGGATTTTGAAAATTCTAGAGAGAATTTTAAAAGCTTCAAGAGAATTTCAACAATTTTGAGAGGGATTTGAAAAGTTTCAATGGGAATGGGAAGAATTGGGACAAAAATTGGAAAATTTTTAAGGGACTTTGAAAAAATTGCAACTGGAATTTTAGCCATTTTTTGACGTGAAATTGTAAACATGTTGAAGTGGTTTTGAAAATTCTAGAGAGAATTTTAAAAGCTTCAAGAGAATTTCAACAATTTTGAGAGGGATTTGAAAAGTTTCAATGGGAATGGGAAGAATTGGGACAAAAATTGGAAAATTTTTCAGGGACTTTGAAAAAATTTCAACTGGAATTTTAGCCATTTTTTGACGTGAAATTGTAAACATGTGGCCATGGATTTTGAAAATTCTAGAGAGAATTTTAAAAGCTTCAAGAGAATTTCAACAATTTTGAGAGGGATTTGAAAAGTTTCAATGGGAATGGGAAGAATTGGGACAAAAATTGGAAAATTTTTAAGGGACTTTGAAAAAATTTCAACTGGAATTTTAGCTAATTTTTGACGTGAAATTGTAAACATGTGGACATGGATTTTGAAAATTCTAGAGAGAATTTTAAAAGCTTCAACAGAATTTCCACAATTTTGAGAGGGATTTGAAAAGTTTCAATGGGAATGGGAAGAATTGGGGCAAAAATTGGAAAATTTTGAAGGGACTTTGAAAAAATTTCAACTGGAATTTTAGCAATTTTTTGACGTGAAATTGTAAACATGTGGACATGGATTTTGAAAATTCTAGAGAGAATTTTAAAAGCTTCAACAGAATTTCAACAATGTTGAGAGGGATTTGAAAAGTTTCAATGGGAATGGGAAGAATTGGGACAAAAATTGGAAAATTTTTAAGGGACTTTGAAAAAATTGCAACTGGAATTTTAGCCATTTTTTGACATGAAATTGTAAACATGTTGAAGTGGTTTTGAAAATTCTAGAGAGAATTTTAAAAGCTTCAAGAGAATTTCAACAATTTTGAGAGGGATTTGAAAAGTTTCAATGGGAATGGGAAGAATTGGGACAAAAATTGGAAAATTTTTAAGGGACTTTGAAAAAATTTCAACTGGAATTTTAGCCATTTTTTGACGTGAAATTGTACATGTGGCCATGGATTTTGAAAATATTCTAGAGAGAATTTTAAAAGCTTCAAGAGAATTTCAACAATTTTGAGAGGGATTTGAAAAGTTTCAATGGGAATGGGAAGAATTGGGACAAAAATTGGAAAATTTTTAAGGGACTTTGAAAAAATTTCAACTGGAATTTTAGCCATTTTTTGACGTGAAATTGTAAACATGTGGACATGGATTTTGAAAATTCTAGAGAGAATTTTAAAAGCTTCAACAGAATTTCCACAATTTTGAGAGGGATTTGAAAAGTTTCAATGGGAATGGGAAGAATTGGGACAAAAATTGGAAAATTTTTAAGGGACTTTGAAAAAATTTCAACTGGAATTTTAGCAATTTTTTGACGTGAAATTGTAAACATGTGGACATGGATTTTGAAAATTCTAGAGAGAATTTTAAAAGCTTCAACAGAATTTCAACAATGTTGAGAGGGATTTGAAAAGTTTCAATGGGAATGGGAAGAATTGGGACAAAAATTGGAAAATTTTTAAGGGACTTTGAAAAAATTTCAACTGGAATTTTAGCCATTTTTTGACGTGAAATTGTAAACATGTGGCCATGGATTTTGAAAATTCTAGAGAGAATTTTAAAAAGCTTCAACAGAATTTCAGCAATTTTGAGAGGGATTTGAAAAGTTTCAATGGGAATGGGAAGAATTGGGACAAAAATTGGAAAATTTTTAAGGGACTTTGAAAAAATTTCAACTGGAATTTTAGCCATTTTTTGACGTGAAATTGTAAACATGTGGACATGGATTTTGAAAATTCTAGAGAGAATTTTAAAAGCTTCAAGAGAATTTCAACAATTTTGAGAGGGATTTGAAAAGTTTCAATGGGAATGGGAAGAATTGGGACAAAAATTGGAAAATTTTTAAGGGACTTTGAAAAAATTGCAACTGGAATTTTAGCCATTTTTTGACGTGAAATTGTAAACATGTGGACATGGATTTTGAAAATTCTAGAGAGAATTTTAAAAGCTTCAAGAGAATTTCAACAATTTTGAGAGGGATTTGAAAAGTTTCAATGGGAATGGGAAGAATTGGGACAAAAATTGGAAAATTTTTAAGGGACTTTGAAAAAATTTCAACTGGAATTTTAGCTATTTTTTGACGTGAAATTGTAAACATGTGGCCATGGATTTTGAAAATTCTAGAGAGAATTTTAAAAGCTTCAACAGAATTTCAACAATTTTGAGAGGGATTTGAAAAGATTCAATGGGAATGGGAAGAATTGGGACAAAAATTGGAAAATTTTTCAGGGACTTTGAAAAAATTTCAACTGGAATTTTAGCCATTTTTTGACGTGAAATTGTAAACATGTGGCCATGGATTTTGAAAATTCTAGAGAGAATTTTAAAAGCTTCAACAGAATTTCCACAATTTTGAGAGGGATTTGAAAAGTTTCAATGGGAATGGGAAGAATTGGGACAAAAATTGGAAAATTTTTAAGGGACTTTGAAAAAATTTCAACTGGAATTTTAGCCATTTTTTGACGTGAAATTGTAAACATGTGGACATGGATTTTGAAAATTCTAGAGAGAATTTTAAAGGTTTCAAGAGAATTTCAACAATTTTGAGAGGGATTTGAAAAGTTTCAATGGGAATGGGAAGAATTGGGACAAAAATTGGAAAATTTTTAAGGGACTTTGAAAAAATTTCAACTGGAATTTTAGCAATTTTGTTACGTGAAATTGTAAACATGTGGACATGGATTTTGAAAATTCTAGAGAGAATTTTAAAAGCTTCAAGAGAATTTCAACAATTTTGAGAGGGATTTGAAAAGTTTCAATGGGAATGGGAAGAATTGGGACAAAAATTGGAAAATTTTTAAGGGACTTTGAAAAAATTGCAACTGGAATTTTAGCCATTTTTTGACGTGAAATTTTAAACATGTGGCCATGGATTTTGAAAATTCTAGAGAGAATTTTAAAAGCTTCAAGAGAATTTCAACAATTTTGAGAGGGATTTGAAAAGTTTCAATGGGAATGGGAAGAATTGGGACAAAAATTGGAAAATTTTTAAGGGACTTTGAAAAAATTTCAACTGGAATTTTAGCCATTTTTTGACGTGAAATTGTAAACATGTGGCCATGGATTTTGAAAATTCTAGAGAGAATTTTAAAAGCTTCAAGAGAATTTCAACAATTTTGAGAGGGATTTGAAAAGTTTCAATGGGAATGGGAAGAATTGGGACAAAAATTGGAAAATTTTTAAGGGACTTTGAAAAAATTTCAACTGGAATTTTAGCCATTTTTTGACATGAAATTGTAAACGTGGACATGGATTTTGAAAATTCTAGAGAGAATTTTAAAAGCTTCAACAGAATTTCAACAATTTTGAGAGGGATTTGAAAAGTTTCAATGGGAATGGGAAGAATTGGGACAAAAATTGGAAAATTTTTCAGGGACTTTCAAAAAATTTCAACTGGAATTTTAGCAATTTTTTGACGTGAAATTGTAAACATGTGGACATGGATTTTGAAAATTCTAGAGAGAATTTTAAAAGCTTCAACAGAATTTCAACAATGTTGAGAGGGATTTGAAAAGTTTCAATGGGAATGGGAAGAATTGGGACAAAAATTGGAAAATTTTTAAGGGACTTTGAAAAAATTTCAACTGGAATTTTAGCCATTTTTTGACGTGAAATTGTAAACATGTGGACATGGATTTTGAAAATTCTAGAGAGAATTTTAAAAGCTTCAACAGAATTTCAGCAATTTTGAGAGGGATTTGAAAAGTTTCAATGGGAATGGGAAGAATTGGGACAAAAATTGGAAAATTTTTAAGGGACTTTGAAAAAATTGCAACTGGAATTTTAGCCATTTTTTGACGTGAAATTGTAAACATGTGGACATGGATTTTGAAAATTCTAGAGAGAATTTTAAAGGCTTCAAAAGAATTTCAACAATTTTGAGAGGGATTTGAAAAGTTTCAATGGGAATGGGAAGAATTGGGACAAAAATTGGAAAATTTTTCAGGGACTTTGAAAAAATTTCAACTGGAATTTTAGCAATTTTGTTACGTGAAATTGTAAACATGTGGACATGGATTTTGAAAATTCTAGAGAGAATTTTAAAAGCTTCAAGAGAATTTCAACAATTTTGAGAGGGATTTGAAAAGTTTCAATGGGAATGGGAAGAATTGGGACAAAAATTGGAAAATTTTTAAGGGACTTTGAAAAAATTGCAACTGGAATTTTAGCCATTTTTTGACATGAAATTGTAAACATGTTGAAGTGGTTTTGAAAATTCTAGAGAGAATTTTAAAAGCTTCAAGAGAATTTCAACAATTTTGAGAGGGATTTGAAAAGTTTCAATGGGAATGGGAAGAATTGGGACAAAAATTGGAAAATTTTTAAGGGACTTTGAAAAAATTTCAACTGGAATTTTAGCCATTTTTTGACGTGAAATTGTAAACATGTGGCCATGGATTTTGAAAATTCTAGAGAGAATTTTAAAAGCTTCAAGAGAATTTCAACAATTTTGAGAGGGATTTGAAAAGTTTCAATGGGAATGGGAAGAATTGGGACAAAAATTGGAAAATTTTTAAGGGACTTTGAAAAAATTTCAACTGGAATTTTAGCCATTTTTTGACGTGAAATTGTAAACATGTGGACATGGATTTTGAAAATTCTAGAGAGAATTTTAAAAGCTTCAACAGAATTTCCACAATTTTGAGAGGGATTTGAAAAGTTTCAATGGGAATGGGAAGAATTGGGACAAAAATTGGAAAATTTTGAAGGGACTTTGAAAAAATTTCAACTGGAATTTTAGCAATTTTTTGACGTGAAATTGTAAACATGTGGACATGGATTTTGAAAATTCTAGAGAGAATTTTAAAAAGCTTCAACAGAATTTCAACAATGTTGAGAGGGATTTGAAAAGTTTCAATGGGAATGGGAAGAATTGGGACAAAAATTGGAAAATTTTTAAGGGACTTTGAAAAAATTTCAACTGGAATTTTAGCCATTTTTTGACGTGAAATTGTAAACATGTGGACATGGATTTTGAAAATTCTAGAGAGAATTTTAAAAGCTTCAACAGAATTTCAGCAATTTTGAGAGGGATTTGAAAAGTTTCAATGGGAATGGGAAGAATTGGGACAAAAATTGGAAAATTTTTCAGGGACTTTGAAAAAATTTCAACTGGAATTTTAGCCATTTTTTGACGTGAAATTGTAAACATGTGGCCATGGATTTTGAAAATTCTAGAGAGAATTTTAAAAGCTTCAAGAGAATTTCCACAATTTTGAGAGGGATTTGAAAAGTTTCAATGGGAATGGGAAGAATTGGGACAAAAATTGGAAAATTTTTAAGGGACTTTGAAAAAATTTCAACTGGAATTTTAGCCATTTTTTGACGTGAAATTGTAAACATGTGGCCATGGATTTTGAAAATTCTAGAGAGAATTTTAAAAGCTTCAACAGAATTTCAACAATTTTGAGAGGGATTGGAAAAGATTCAATGGGAATGGGAAGAATTGGGACAAAAATTGGAAAATTTTTAAGGGACTTTGAAAAAATTTCAACTGGAATTTTAGCCATTTTTTGACGTGAAATTGTAAACATGTGGACATGGATTTTGAAAATTCTAGAGAGAATTTTAAAAGCTTCAACAGAATTTCAACAATTTTGAGAGGGATTTGAAAAGTTTCAATGGGAATGGGAAGAATTGGGACAAAAATTGGAAAATTTTTAAGGGACTTTGAAAAAATTTCAACTGGAATTTTAGCCATTTTTTGACGTGAAATTGTAAACATGTGGACATGGATTTTGAAAATTCTAGAGAGAATTTTAAAAGCTTCAACAGAATTTCCACAATTTTGAGAGGGATTTGAAAAGTTTCAATGGGAATGGGAAGAATTGGGACAAAAATTGGAAAATTTTTCAGGGACTTTGAAAAAATTTCAACTGGAATTTTAGCCATTTTTTGACGTGAAATTGTAAACATGTGGACATGGATTTTGAAAATTCTAGAGAGAATTTTAAAAGCTTCAAGAGAATTTCAACAATTTTGAGAGGGATTTGAAAAGTTTCAATGGGAATGGGAAGAATTGGGACAAAAATTGGAAAATTTTTAAGGGACTTTGAAAAAATTTCAACTGGAATTTTAGCCATTTTTTTATGTGAAATTGTAAACATGTGGCCATGGATTTTGAAAATTCTGGAGAGAATTTTAAAAGCTTCAACAGAATTTCAACAATTTTGAGAGGGATTTGAAAAGTTTCAATGGGAATGGGAAGAATTGGGACAAAAATTGGAAAATTTTTAAGGGACTTTGAAAAAATTTCAACTGGAATTTTAGCTATTTTTTGACGTGAAATTGTAAACATGTGGACATGGATTTTGAAAATTCTAGAGAGAATTTTAAAAGCTTCAACAGAATTTCAACAATTTTGAGAGGGATTTGAAAAGATTCAATGGGAATGGGAAGAATTGGGACAAAAATTGGAAAATTTTTAAGGGACTTTGAAAAAATTTCAACTGGAATTTTAGCCATTTTTTGACGTGAAATTGTAAACATGTGGCCATGGATTTTGAAAATTCTAGAGAGAATTTTAAAAGCTTCAACAGAATTTCCACAATTTTGAGAGGGATTTGAAAAGTTTCAATGGGAATGGGAAGAATTGGGACAAAAATTGGAAAATTTTTAAGGGACTTTGAAAAAATTTCAACTGGAATTTTAGCCATTTTTTGACGTGAAATTGTAAACATGTGGACATGGATTTTGAAAATTCTAGAGAGAATTTTAAAAGCTTCAACAGAATTTCAACAATTTTGAGAGGGATTTGAAAAGTTTCAATGGGAATGGGAAGAATTGGGACAAAAATTGGAAAATTTTAAGGGACTTTGAAAAAATTTCAACTGGAATTTTAGCCATTTTTTGACGTGAAATTATAAACATGTGGACATGCATTTTGAAAATTCTAGAGAGAATTTTAAAAGCTTCAACAGAATTTCAACAATTTTGAGAGGGATTTGAAAAGTTTCAATGGGAATGGGAAGAATTGGGACAAAAATTGGAAAATTTTTAAGGGACTTTGAAAAAATTTCAACTGGAATTTTAGCTATTTTTTGACGTGAAATTGTAAACATGTGGCCATGGATTTTGAAAATTCTAGAGAGAATTTTAAAAGCTTCAACAGAATTTCAACAATTTTGAGAGGGATTTGAAAAGATTCAATGGGAATGGGAAGAATTGGGACAAAAATTGGAAAATTTTTAAGGGACTTTGAAAAAATTTCAACTGGAATTTTAGCCATTTTTTGACGTGGAATTGTAAACATGATGAAGTGGATTTTGAAAATTCTAGAGAGAATTTTAAAAGCTTCAACAGAATTTCAACAATTTTGAGAGGGATTTGAAAAGTTTCAATGGGAATGGGAAGAATTGGGACAAAAATTGGAAAATTTTTAAGGGACTTTGAAAAAATTTCAACTGGAATTTTAGCCATTTTTTGACGTGAAATTGTAAACATGTGGACATGGATTTTGAAAATTCTAGAGAGAATTTTAAAAGCTTCAACAGAATTTCCACAATTTTGAGAGGGATTTGAAAAGTTTCAATGGGAATGGGAAGAATTGGGACAAAAATTGGAAAATTTTTCAGGGACTTTGAAAAAATTTCAACTGGAATTTTAGCCATTTTTTGACGTGAAATTGTAAACATGTGGACATGGATTTTGAAAATTCTAGAGAGAATTTTAAAAGCTTCAACAGAATTTCAACAATTTTGAGAGGGATTTGAAAAGATTCAATGGGAATGGGAAGAATTGGGACAAAAATTGGAAAATTTTTAAGGGACTTTGAAAAAATTTCAACTGGAATTTTAGCCATTTTTTGACGTGGAATTGTAAACATGATGAAGTGGATTTTGAAAATTCTAGAGAGAATTTTAAAAGCTTCAACAGAATTTCAACAATTTTGAGAGGGATTTGAAAAGTTTCAATGGGAATGGGAAGAATTGGGACAAAAATTGGAAAATTTTTAAGGGACTTTGAAAAAATTTCAACTGGAATTTTAGCCATTTTTTGACGTGAAATTGTAAACATGTGGACATGGATTTTGAAAATTCTAGAGAGAATTTTAAAAGCTTCAAGAGAATTTCCACAATTTTGAGAGGGATTTGAAAAGTTTCAATGGGAATGGGAAGAATTGGGACAAAAATTGGAAAATTTTTCAGGGACTTTGAAAAAATTTCAACTGGAATTTTAGCCATTTTTTGACGTGAAATTGTAAACATGTGGACATGGATTTTGAAAATTCTAGAGAGAATTTTAAAAGCTTCAAGAGAATTTCAACAATTTTGAGAGGGATTTGAAAAGTTTCAATGGGAATGGGAAGAATTGGGACAAAAATTGGAAAATTTTTAAGGGACTTTGAAAAAATTTCAACTGGAATTTTAGCCATTTTTTGACGTGAAATTGTAAACATGTGGACATGGATTTTGAAAATTCTAGAGAGAATTTTAAAAGCTTCAACAGAATTTCCACAATTTTGAGAGGGATTTGAAAAGTTTCAATGGGAATGGGAAGAATTGGGACAAAAATTGGAAAATTTTTAAGGGACTTTGAAAAAATTTCAACTGGAATTTTAGCCATTTTTTGACGTGAAATTGTAAACATGTGGACATGGATTTTGAAAATTCTAGAGAGAATTTTAAAAGCTTCAAGAGAATTTCAACAATTTTGAGAGGGATTTGAAAAGTTTCAATGGGAATGGGAAGAATTGGGACAAAAATTGGAAAATTTTTAAGGGACTTTGAAAAAATTTCAACTGGAATTTTAGCCATTTTTTGACGTGAAATTGTAAACATGTGGACATGGATTTTGAAAATTCTAGAGAGAATTTTAAAAGCTTCAAGAGAATTTCAACAATTTTGAGAGGGATTTGAAAAGTTTCAATGGGAATGGGAAGAATTGGGACAAAAATTGGAAAATTTTAAGGGACTTTGAAAAAATTTCAGCTGGAATTTTAGCCATTTTTTGACGTGAAATTATAAACATGTGGACATGGATTTTGAAAATTCTAGAGAGAATTTTAAAAGCTTCAAGAGAATTTCAACAATTTTGGGAGGGATTTGAAAAGTTTCAATGGGAATGGGAAGAATTGGGACAAAAATTGGAAAATTTTTAAGGGACTTTGAAAAAATTTCAACTGGAATTTTAGCTATTTTTTGACGTGAAATTGTAAACATGTGGCCATGGATTTTGAAAATTCTAGAGAGAATTTTAAAAGCTTCAACAGAATTTCAACAATTTTGAGAGGGATTTGAAAAGATTCAATGGGAATGGGAAGAATTGGGACAAAAATTGGAAAATTTTTAAGGGACTTTGAAAAAATTTCAACTGGAATTTTAGCCATTTTTTGACGTGAAATTGTAAACATGTGGCCATGGATTTTGAAAATTCTAGAGAGAATTTTAAAAGCTTCAACAGAATTTCAACAATTTTGAGAGGGATTTGAAAAGTTTCAATGGGAATGGGAAGAATTGGGACAAAAATTGGAAAATTTTTAAGGGACTTTGAAAAAATTTCAACTGGAATTTTAGCTATTTTTTGACGTGAAATTGTAAACATGTGGCCATGGATTTTGAAAATTCTAGAGAGAATTTTAAAAGCTTCAACAGAATTTCCACAATTTTGAGAGGGATTTGAAAAGATTCAATGGGAATGGGAAGAATTGGGACAAAAATTGGAAAATTTTTAAGGGACTTTGAAAAAATTTCAACTGGAATTTTAGCCATTTTTTGACGTGAAATTGTAAACATGTTGAAGTGGATTTTGAAAATTCTAGAGAGAATTTTAAAAGCTTCAACAGAATTTCAACAATTTTGAGAGGGATTTGAAAAGTTTCAATGGGAATGGGAAGAATTGGGACAAAAATTGGAAAATTTTTAAGGGACTTTGAAAAAATTTCAACTGGAATTTTAGCCATTTTTTGACGTGAAATTGTAAACATGTGGACATGGATTTTGAAAATTCTAGAGAGAATTTTAAAAGCTTCAACAGAATTTCCACAATTTTGAGAGGGATTTGAAAAGTTTCAATGGGAATGGGAAGAATTGGGACAAAAATTGGAAAATTTTTCAGGGACTTTGAAAAAATTTCAACTGGAATTTTAGCCATTTTTTGACGTGAAATTGTAAACATGTGGACATGGATTTTGAAAATTCTAGAGAGAATTTTAAAAGCTTCAACAGAATTTCAACAATTTTGAGAGGGATTTGAAAAGATTCAATGGGAATGGGAAGAATTGGGACAAAAATTGGAAAATTTTTAAGGGACTTTGAAAAAATTTCAACTGGAATTTTAGCCATTTTTTGACGTGGAATTGTAAACATGATGAAGTGGATTTTGAAAATTCTAGAGAGAATTTTAAAAGCTTCAACAGAATTTCAACAATTTTGAGAGGGATTTGAAAAGTTTCAATGGGAATGGGAAGAATTGGGACAAAAATTGGAAAATTTTTAAGGGACTTTGAAAAAATTTCAACTGGAATTTTAGCCATTTTTTGACGTGAAATTGTAAACATGTGGACATGGATTTTGAAAATTCTAGAGAGAATTTTAAAAGCTTCAAGAGAATTTCCACAATTTTGAGAGGGATTTGAAAAGTTTCAATGGGAATGGGAAGAATTGGGACAAAAATTGGAAAATTTTTCAGGGACTTTGAAAAAATTTCAACTGGAATTTTAGCCATTTTTTGACGTGAAATTGTAAACATGTGGACATGGATTTTGAAAATTCTAGAGAGAATTTTAAAAGCTTCAAGAGAATTTCAACAATTTTGAGAGGGATTTGAAAAGTTTCAATGGGAATGGGAAGAATTGGGACAAAAATTGGAAAATTTTTCAGGGACTTTGAAAAAATTTCAACTGGAATTTTAGCCATTTTTTGACGTGAAATTGTAAACATGTGGACATGGATTTTGAAAATTCTAGAGAGAATTTTAAAAGCTTCAACAGAATTTCCACAATTTTGAGAGGGATTTGAAAAGTTTCAATGGGAATGGGAAGAATTGGGACAAAAATTGGAAAATTTTTAAGGGACTTTGAAAAAATTTCAACTGGAATTTTAGCCATTTTTTGACGTGAAATTGTAAACATGTGGACATGGATTTTGAAAATTCTAGAGAGAATTTTAAAAGCTTCAACAGAATTTCAACAATTTTGAGAGGGATTTGAAAAGTTTCAATGGGAATGGGAAGAATTGGGACAAAAATTGGAAAATTTTTAAGGGACTTTGAAAAAATTTCAACTGGAATTTTAGCCATTTTTTGACGTGAAATTGTAAACATGTGGACATGGATTTTGAAAATTCTAGAGAGAATTTTAAAAGCTTCAAGAGAATTTCAACAATTTTGAGAGGGATTTGAAAAGTTTCAATGGGAATGGGAAGAATTGGGACAAAAATTGGAAAATTTTAAGGGACTTTGAAAAAATTTCAACTGGAATTTTAGCCATTTTTTGACGTGAAATTATAAACATGTGGACATGGATTTTGAAAATTCTAGAGAGAATTTTAAAAGCTTCAAGAGAATTTCAACAATTTTGGGAGGGATTTGAAAAGTTTCAATGGGAATGGGAAGAATTGGGACAAAAATTGGAAAATTTTTAAGGGACTTTGAAAAAATTTCAACTGGAATTTTAGCTATTTTTTGACGTGAAATTGTAAACATGTGGCCATGGATTTTGAAAATTCTAGAGAGAATTTTAAAAGCTTCAACAGAATTTCAACAATTTTGAGAGGGATTTGAAAAGATTCAATGGGAATGGGAAGAATTGGGACAAAAATTGGAAAATTTTTAAGGGACTTTGAAAAAATTTCAACTGGAATTTTAGCCATTTTTTGACGTGAAATTGTAAACATGTGGCCATGGATTTTGAAAATTCTAGAGAGAATTTTAAAAGCTTCAACAGAATTTCAACAATTTTGAGAGGGATTTGAAAAGTTTCAATGGGAATGGGAAGAATTGGGACAAAAATTGGAAAATTTTTAAGGGACTTTGAAAAAATTTCAACTGGAATTTTAGCTATTTTTTGACGTGAAATTGTAAACATGTGGCCATGGATTTTGAAAATTCTAGAGAGAATTTTAAAAGCTTCAACAGAATTTCCACAATTTTGAGAGGGATTTGAAAAGATTCAATGGGAATGGGAAGAATTGGGACAAAAATTGGAAAATTTTTAAGGGACTTTGAAAAAATTTCAACTGGAATTTTAGCCATTTTTTGACGTGAAATTGTAAACATGTTGAAGTGGATTTTGAAAATTCTAGAGAGAATTTTAAAAGCTTCAACAGAATTTCAACAATTTTGAGAGGGATTTGAAAAGTTTCAATGGGAATGGGAAGAATTGGGACAAAAATTGGAAAATTTTTAAGGGACTTTGAAAAAATTTCAACTGGAATTTTAGCCATTTTTTGACGTGAAATTGTAAACATGTGGACATGGATTTTGAAAATTCTAGAGAGAATTTTAAAAGCTTCAACAGAATTTCCACAATTTTGAGAGGGATTTGAAAAGTTTCAATGGGAATGGGAAGAATTGGGACAAAAATTGGAAAATTTTGAAGGGACTTTGAAAAAATTTCAACTGGAATTTTAGCCATTTTTTGACGTGAAATTGTAAACATGTGGACATGGATTTTGAAAATTCTAGAGAGAATTTTAAAAGCTTCAACAGAATTTCAACAATTTTGAGAGGGATTTGAAAAGTTTCAATGGGAATGGGAAGAATTGGGGCAAAAATTGGAAAATTTTTCAGAGACTTTGAAAAAATTTCAACTGGAATTTTAGCCATTTTTTGACGTGAAATTGTAAACATGTGGACATGGATTTTTAAAATTCTAGAGAGAATTTTTAAAGCTTCAACAGAATTTCCACAATTTTGAGAGGGATTTGAAAAGTTTCAATGGGAATGGGAAGAATTGGGACAAAAATTGGAAAATTTTTCAGGGACTTTGAAAAAATTTCAACTGGAATTTTAGCCATTTTTTGACGTGAAATTGTAAACATGTGGCCATGGATTTTGAAAATTCTAGAGAGAATTTTAAAAGCTTCAACAGAATTTCCACAATTTTGAGAGGGATTTGAAAAGTTTCAATGGGAATGGGAAGAATTGGGACAAAAATTGGAAAATTTTTAAGGGACTTTGAAAAAATTGCAACTGGAATTTTAGCCATTTTTTGACGTGAAATTGTAAACATGTGGACATGGATTTTGAAAATTCTAGAGAGAATTTTAAAAAGCTTCAAGAGAATTTCCACAATTTTGAGAGGGATTTGAAAAGTTTCAATGGGAATGGGAAGAATTGGGACAAAAATTGGAAAATTTTTAAGGGACTTTGAAAAAATTTCAACTGGAATTTTAGCCATTTTTTGACGTGAAATTGTAAACATGTGGACATGGATTTTGAAAATTCTAGAGAGAATTTTAAAAGCTTCAACAGAATTTCCACAATTTTGAGAGGGATTTGAAAAGTTTCAATGGGAATGGGAAGAATTGGGACAAAAATTGGAAAATTTTTCAGGGACTTTGAAAAAATTTCAACTGGAATTTAGCCATTTTTTGACGTGAAATTGTAAACATGTGGACGTGGATTTTGAAAATTCTAGAGAGAATTTTAAAAGCTTCAAGAGAATTTCAACAATTTTGAGAGGGATTTGAAAAGTTTCAATGGGAATGGGAAGAATTGGGACAAAAATTGGAAAATTTTTAAGGGACTTTGAAAAAATTTCAACTGGAATTTTAGCCATTTTTTGACGTGAAATTGTAAACATGTGGCCATGGATTTTGAAAATTCTAGAGAGAATTTTAAAAGCTTCAACAGAATTTCCACAATTTTGAGAGGGATTTGAAAAGTTTCAATGGGAATGGGAAGAATTGGGACAAAAATTGGAAAATTTTTCAGGGACTTTGAAAAAATTTCAACTGGAATTTTAGCCATTTTTTGACGTGAAATTGTAAACATGTGGACATGGATTTTGAAAATTCTAGAGAGAATTTTAAAAGCTTCAAGAGAATTTCAACAATTTTGAGAGGGATTTGAAAAGTTTCAATGGGAATGGGAAGAATTGGGACAAAAATTGGAAAATTTTTCAGGGACTTTGAAAAAATTTCAACTGGAATTTTAGCCATTTTTTGACATGAAATTGTAAACATGTGGACATGGATTTTGAAAATTCTAGAGAGAATTTTAAAAGCTTCAACAGAATTTCCACAATTTTGAGAGGGATTTGAAAAGTTTCAATGGGAATGGGAAGAATTGGGACAAAAATTGGAAAATTTTGAAGGGACTTTGAAAAAATTTCAACTGGAATTTTAGCCATTTTTTGACGTGAAATTGTAAACATGTGGACATGGATTTTGAAAATTCTAGAGAGAATTTTAAAAGCTTCAACAGAATTTCCACAATTTTGAGAGGGATTTGAAAAGTTTCAATGGGAATGGGAAGAATTGGGACAAAAATTGGAAAATTTTTCAGGGACTTTGAAAAAATTTCAACTGGAATTTTAGCCATTTTTTGACGTGAAATTGTAAACATGTGGCCATGGATTTTGAAAATTCTAGAGAGAATTTTAAAAGCTTCAACAGAATTTCCACAATTTTGAGAGGGATTTGAAAAGTTTCAATGGGAATGGGAAGAATTGGGACAAAAATTGGAAAATTTTTCAGGGACTTTGAAAAAATTTCAACTGGAATTTTAGCCATTTTTTGACGTGAAATTGTAAACATGTGGACATGGATTTTGAAAATTCTAGAGAGAATTTTAAAAGCTTCAACAGAATTTCCACAATTTTGAGAGGGATTTGAAAAGTTTCAATGGGAATGGGAAGAATTGGGACAAAAATTGGAAAATTTTTAAGGGACTTTGAAAAAATTTCAACTGGAATTTTAGCCATTTTTTGACGTGAAATTGTAAACATGTGGCCATGGATTTTGAAAATTCTAGAGAGAATTTTAAAAGCTTCAACAGAATTTCCACAATTTTGAGAGGGATTTGAAAAGTTTCAATGGGAATGGGAAGAATTGGGACAAAAATTGGAAAATTTTTCAGGGACTTTGAAAAAATTTCAACTGGAATTTTAGCCATTTTTTGACGTGAAATTGTAAACATGTGGACATGGATTTTGAAAATTCTAGAGAGAATTTTAAAAGCTTCAAGAGAATTTCAACAATTTTGAGAGGGATTTGAAAAGTTTCAATGGGAATGGGAAGAATTGGGACAAAAATTGGAAAATTTTTCAGGGACTTTGAAAAAATTTCAACTGGAATTTTAGCCATTTTTTGACATGAAATTGTAAACATGTAGACATGGATTTTGAAAATTCTAGAGAGAATTTTAAAAGCTTCAACAGAATTTCCACAATTTTGAGAGGGATTTGAAAAGTTTCAATGGGAATGGGAAGAATTGGGACAAAAATTGGAAAATTTTTAAGGGACTTTGAAAAAATTTCAACTGGAATTTTAGCCATTTTTTGACGTGAAATTGTAAACATGTGGACATGGATTTTGAAAATTCTAGAGAGAATTTTAAAAGCTTCAACAGAATTTCCACAATTTTGAGAGGGATTTGAAAAGTTTCAATGGGAATGGGAAGAATTGGGACAAAAATTGGAAAATTTTTCAGGGACTTTGAAAAAATTTCAACTGGAATTTTAGCCATTTTTTGACGTGAAATTGTAAACATGTGGACGTGGATTTTGAAAATTCTAGAGAGAATTTTAAAAGCTTCAACAGAATTTCCACAATTTTGAGAGGGATTTGAAAAGTTTCAATGGGAATGGGAAGAATTGGGACAAAAATTGGAAAATTTTTCAGGGACTTTGAAAAAATTTCAACTGGAATTTTAGCCATTTTTTGACGTGAAATTGTAAACATGTGGACATGGATTTTGAAAATTCTAGAGAGAATTTTAAAAGCTTCAAGAGAATTTCAACAATTTTGAGAGGGATTTGAAAAGTTTCAATGGGAATGGGAAGAATTGGGACAAAAATTGGAAAATTTTTCAGGGACTTTGAAAAATTTCAACTGGAATTTTAGCCATTTTTTGACATGAAATTGTAAACATGTAGACATGGATTTTGAAAATTCTAGAGAGAATTTTAAAAGCTTCAACAGAATTTCCACAATTTTGAGAGGGATTTGAAAAGTTTCAATGGGAATGGGAAGAATTGGGACAAAAATTGGAAAATTTTTAAGGGACTTTGAAAAAATTTCAACTGGAATTTTAGCCATTTTTTGACGTGAAATTGTAAACATGTGGACATGGATTTTGAAAATTCTAGAGAGAATTTTAAAAGCTTCAACAGAATTTCCACAATTTTGAGAGGGATTTGAAAAGTTTCAATGGGAATGGGAAGAATTGGGACAAAAATTGGAAAATTTTTCAGGGACTTTGAAAAAATTTCAACTGGAATTTTAGCCATTTTTTGACGTGAAATTGTAAACATGTGGACGTGGATTTGAAAATTCTAGAGAGAATTTTAAAAGCTTCAAGAGAATTTCAACAATTTTGAGAGGGATTTGAAAAGTTTCAATGGGAATGGGAAGAATTGGGACAAAAATTGGAAAATTTTTAAGGGACTTTGAAAAAATTTCAACTGGAATTTTAGCCATTTTTTGACGTGAAATTGTAAACATGTGGCCATGGATTTTGAAAATTCTAGAGAGAATTTTAAAAGCTTCAACAGAATTTCCACAATTTTGAGAGGGATTTGAAAAGTTTCAATGGGAATGGGAAGAATTGGGACAAAAATTGGAAAATTTTTCAGGGACTTTGAAAAAATTTCAACTGGAATTTTAGCCATTTTTTGACGTGAAATTGTAAACATGTGGACATGGATTTTGAAAATTCTGGAGAGAATTTTAAAAGCTTCAACAGAATTTCCACAATTTTGAGAGGGATTTGAAAAGTTTCAATGGGAATGGGAAGAATTGGGACAAAAATTGGAAAATTTTTCAGGGACTTTGAAAAAATTTCAACTGGAATTTTAGCCATTTTTTGACGTGAAATTGTAAACATGTGGACATGGATTTTGAAAATTCTAGAGAGAATTTTAAAAGCTTCAACAGAATTTCCACAATTTTGAGAGGGATTTGAAAAGTTTCAATGGGAATGGGAAGAATTGGGACAAAAATTGGAAAATTTTTAAGGGACTTTGAAAAAATTTCAACTGGAATTTTAGCCATTTTTTGACGTGAAATTGTAAACATGTGGACATGGATTTTGAAAATTCTAGAGAGAATTTTAAAAGCTTCAACAGAATTTCCACAATTTTGAGAGGGATTGAAAAGTTTCAATGGGAATGGGAAGAATTGGGACAAAAATTGGAAAATTTTTCAGGGACTTTGAAAAAATTTCAACTGGAATTTTAGCCATTTTTTGACGTGAAATTGTAAACATGTGGCCATGGATTTTGAAAATTCTAGAGAGAATTTTAAAAGCTTCAAGAGAATTTCAACAATTTTGAGAGGGATTTGAAAAGTTTCAATGGGAATGGGAAGAATTGGGACAAAAATTGGAAAATTTTTAAGGGACTTTGAAAAAATTTCAACTGGAATTTTAGCCATTTTTTATGTGAAATTGTAAACATGTGGACATGGATTTTGAAAATTCTAGAGAGAATTTTAAAAGCTTCAAGAGAATTTCAACAATTTTGAGAGGGATTTGAAAAGTTTCAATGGGAATGGGAAGAATTGGGACAAAAATTGGAAAATTTTAAGGGACTTTGAAAAAATTTCAGCTGGAATTTTAGCCATTTTTTGACGTGAAATTATAAACATGTGGACATGGATTTTGAAAATTCTAGAGAGAATTTTAAAAGCTTCAACAGAATTTCAACAATTTTGAGAGGGATTTGAAAAGTTTCAATGGGAATGGGAAGAATTGGGACAAAAATTGGAAAATTTTTAAGGGACTTTGAAAAAATTTCAACTGGAATTTTAGCTATTTTTTGACGTGAAATTGTAAACATGTGGCCATGGATTTTGAAAATTCTAGAGAGAATTTTAAAAGCTTCAACAGAATTTCAACAATTTTGAGAGGGATTTGAAAAGATTCAATGGGAATGGGAAGAATTGGGACAAAAATTGGAAAATTTTTAAGGGACTTTGAAAAAATTTCAACTGGAATTTTAGCCATTTTTTGACGTGAAATTGTAAACATGTGGCCATGGATTTTGAAAATTCTAGAGAGAATTTTAAAAGCTTCAACAGAATTTCCACAATTTTGAGAGGGATTTGAAAAGTTTCAATGGGAATGGGAAGAATTGGGACAAAAATTGGAAAATTTTTAAGGGACTTTGAAAAAATTTCAACTGGAATTTTAGCCATTTTTGACGTGAAATTGTAAACATGTGGCCATGGATTTTGAAAATTCTAGAGAGAATTTTAAAAGCTTCAAGAGAATTTCAACAATTTTGAGAGGGATTTGAAAAGTTTCAATGGGAATGGGAAGAATTGGGACAAAAATTGGAAAATTTTTAAGGGACTTTGAAAAAATTTCAACTGGAATTTTAGCCATTTTTTATGTGAAATTGTAAACATGTGGACATGGATTTTGAAAATTCTAGAGAGAATTTTAAAAGCTTCAAGAGAATTTCAACAATTTTGAGAGGGATTTGAAAAGTTTCAATGGGAATGGGAAGAATTGGGACAAAAATTGGAAAATTTTAAGGGACTTTGAAAAAATTTCAGCTGGAATTTTAGCCATTTTTTGACGTGAAATTATAAACATGTGGACATGGATTTTGAAAATTCTAGAGAGAATTTTAAAAGCTTCAACAGAATTTCAACAATTTTGAGAGGGATTTGAAAAGTTTCAATGGGAATGGGAAGAATTGGGACAAAAATTGGAAAATTTTTAAGGGACTTTGAAAAAATTTCAACTGGAATTTTAGCTATTTTTTGACGTGAAATTGTAAACATGTGGCCATGGATTTTGAAAATTCTAGAGAGAATTTTAAAAGCTTCAACAGAATTTCAACAATTTTGAGAGGGATTTGAAAAGATTCAATGGGAATGGGAAGAATTGGGACAAAAATTGGAAAATTTTTAAGGGACTTTGAAAAAATTTCAACTGGAATTTTAGCCATTTTTTGACGTGAAATTGTAAACATGTGGCCATGGATTTTGAAAATTCTAGAGAGAATTTTAAAAGCTTCAACAGAATTTCCACAATTTTGAGAGGGATTTGAAAAGTTTCAATGGGAATGGGAAGAATTGGGACAAAAATTGGAAAATTTTAAGGGACTTTGAAAAAATTTCAACTGGAATTTTAGCCATTTTTTGACGTGAAATTGTAAACATGTGGACATGGATTTTGAAAATTCTAGAGAGAATTTTAAAAGCTTCAACAGAATTTCAACAATTTTGAGAGGGATTTGAAAAGTTTCAATGGGAATGGGAAGAATTGGGACAAAAATTGGAAAATTTTAAGGGACTTTGAAAAAATTTCAGCTGGAATTTTAGCCATTTTTTGACGTGAAATTATAAACATGTGGACATGCATTTTGAAAATTCTAGAGAGAATTTTAAAAGCTTCAACAGAATTTCAACAATTTTGAGAGGGATTTGAAAGTTTCAATGGGAATGGAAGAATTGGGACAAAAATTGGAAAATTTTTAAGGGACTTTGAAAAAATTTCAACTGGAATTTTAGCTATTTTTTGACGTGAAATTGTAAACATGTGGCCATGGATTTTGAAAATTCTAGAGAGAATTTTAAAAGCTTCAACAGAATTTCAACAATTTTGAGAGGGATTTGAAAAGATTCAATGGGAATGGGAAGAATTGGGACAAAAATTGGAAAATTTTTAAGGGACTTTGAAAAAATTTCAACTGGAATTTTAGCCATTTTTTGACGTGGAATTGTAAACATGATGAAGTGGATTTTGAAAATTCTAGAGAGAATTTTAAAAGCTTCAACAGAATTTCAACAATTTTGAGAGGGATTTGAAAAGTTTCAATGGGAATGGGAAGAATTGGGACAAAAATTGGAAAATTTTTAAGGGACTTTGAAAAAATTTCAACTGGAATTTTAGCCATTTTTTTTAGTGAAATTGTAAACATGTGGCCATGGATTTTGAAAATTCTAGAGAGAATTTTAAAAGCTTCAACAGAATTTCCACAATTTTGAGAGGGATTTGAAAAGTTTCAATGGGAATGGGAAGAATTGGGACAAAAATTGGAAAATTTTTCAGGGACTTTGAAAAAATTTCAACTGGAATTTTAGCCATTTTTGACGTGAAATTGTAAACATGTGGACATGGATTTTGAAAATTCTAGAGAGAATTTTAAAAGCTTCAACAGAATTTCAACAATTTTGAGAGGGATTTGAAAAGTTTCAATGGGAATGGGAAGAATTGGGACAAAAATTGGAAAATTTTTAAGGGACTTTGAAAAAATTTCAACTGGAATTTTAGCCATTTTTTGACGTGAAATTGTAAACATGTGGACATGGATTTTGAAAATTCTAGAGAGAATTTTAAAAGCTTCAAGAGAATTTCAACAATTTTGAGAGGGATTTGAAAAGTTTCAATGGGAATGGGAAGAATTGGGACAAAAATTGGAAAATTTTAAGGGACTTTGAAAAAATTTCAGCTGGAATTTTAGCCATTTTTTGACGTGAAATTATAAACATGTGGACATGGATTTTGAAAATTCTAGAGAGAATTTTAAAAGCTTCAAGAGAATTTCAACAATTTTGGGAGGGATTTGAAAAGTTTCAATGGGAATGGGAAGAATTGGGACAAAAATTGGAAAATTTTTAAGGGACTTTGAAAAAATTTCAACTGGAATTTTAGCTATTTTTTGACGTGAAATTGTAAACATGTGGCCATGGATTTTGAAAATTCTAGAGAGAATTTTAAAAGCTTCAACAGAATTTCAACAATTTTGAGAGGGATTTGAAAAGATTCAATGGGAATGGGAAGAATTGGGACAAAAATTGGAAAATTTTTAAGGGACTTTGAAAAAATTTCAACTGGAATTTTAGCCATTTTTTGACGTGAAATTGTAAACATGTGGCCATGGATTTTGAAAATTCTAGAGAGAATTTTAAAAGCTTCAACAGAATTTCCACAATTTTGAGAGGGATTTGAAAAGTTTCAATGGAATGGGAAGAATTGGGACAAAAATTGGAAAATTTTTAAGGGACTTTGAAAAAATTTCAACTGGAATTTTAGCCATTTTTTGACGTGAAATTGTAAACATGTGGACATGGATTTTGAAAATTCTAGAGAGAATTTTAAAAGCTTCAAGAGAATTTCAACAATTTTGAGAGGGATTTGAAAAGTTTCAATGGGAATGGGAAGAATTGGGACAAAAATTGGAAAATTTTTAAGGACTTTGAAAAAATTTCAACTGGAATTTTAGCCATTTTTTGACGTGAAATTGTAAACATGTGGACATGGATTTTGAAAATTCTAGAGAGAATTTTAAAAGCTTCAACAGAATTTCAACAATTTTGAGAGGGATTTGAAAAGTTTCAATGGGAATGGGAAGAATTGGGACAAAAATTGGAAAATTTTAAGGGACTTTGAAAAAATTTCAGCTGGAATTTTAGCCATTTTTTGACGTGAAATTATAAACATGTGGACATGGATTTTGAAAATTCTAGAGAGAATTTTAAAAGCTTCAACAGAATTTCAACAATTTTGAGAGGGATTTGAAAAGTTTCAATGGGAATGGGAAGAATTGGGACAAAAATTGGAAAATTTTTAAGGGACTTTGAAAAAATTTCAACTGGAATTTTAGCTATTTTTTGACGTGAAATTGTAAACATGTGGCCATGGATTTTGAAAATTCTAGAGAGAATTTTAAAAGCTTCAACAGAATTTCAACAATTTTGAGAGGGATTTGAAAAGTTTCAATGGGAATGGGAAGAATTGGGACAAAAATTGGAAAATTTTTAAGGGACTTTGAAAAAATTTCAACTGGAATTTTAGCCATTTTTTGACGTGAAATTGTAAACATGTTGAAGTGGATTTTGAAAATTCTAGAGAGAATTTTAAAAGCTTCAACAGAATTTCAACAATTTTGAGAGGGATTTGAAAAGTTTCAATGGGAATGGGAAGAATTGGGACAAAAATTGGAAAATTTTTAAGGGACTTTGAAAAAATTTCAACTGGAATTTTAGCCATTTTTTGACGTGAAATTGTAAACATGTGGACATGGATTTTGAAAATTCTAGAGAGAATTTTAAAAGCTTCAACAGAATTTCCACAATTTTGAGAGGGATTTGAAAAGTTTCAATGGGAATGGGAAGAATTGGGACAAAAATTGGAAAATTTTTCAGGGACTTTGAAAAAATTTCAACTGGAATTTTAGCCATTTTTTTATGTGAAATTGTAAACATGTGGACATGGATTTTGAAAATTCTAGAGAGAATTTTAAAAGCTTCAACAGAATTTCAACAATTTTGAGAGGGATTTGAAAAGTTTCAATGGGAATGGGAAGAATTGGGGCAAAAATTGGAAAATTTTTCAGAGACTTTGAAAAAATTTCAACTGGAATTTTAGCCATTTTTTGACGTGAAATTGTAAACATGTGGACATGGATTTTGAAAATTCTAGAGAGAATTTTTAAAGCTTCAACAGAATTTCCACAATTTTGAGAGGGATTTGAAAAGTTTCAATGGGAATGGGAAGAATTGGGACAAAAATTGGAAAATTTTTAAGGGACTTTGAAAAAATTTCAACTGGAATTTTAGCCATTTTTTGACGTGAAATTGTAAACATGTGGACATGGATTTTGAAAATTCTAGAGAGAATTTTAAAAGCTTCAACAGAATTTCCACAATTTTGAGAGGGATTTGAAAAGTTTCAATGGGAATGGGAAGAATTGGGACAAAAATTGGAAAATTTTTAAGGGACTTTGAAAAAATTGCAACTGGAATTTTAGCCATTTTTTGACGTGAAATTGTAAACATGTGGACATGGATTTTGAAAATTCTAGAGAGAATTTTAAAAGCTTCAAGAGAATTTCCACAATTTTGAGAGGGATTTGAAAAGT
Organism: Streptopelia decaocto; assembly: GCF_964273445.1. Classification (NCBI taxonomy): domain Eukaryota; kingdom Metazoa; phylum Chordata; class Aves; order Columbiformes; family Columbidae; genus Streptopelia; species Streptopelia decaocto. The sequence continues at coordinate 27,853 of NW_028114982.1, forward strand.
TTCAATGGGAATGGGAAGAATTGGGACAAAAATTGGAAAATTTTTAAGGGACTTTGAAAAAATTTCAACTGGAATTTTAGCCATTTTTTGACGTGAAATTGTAAACATGTGGACATGGATTTTGAAAATTCTAGAGAGAATTTTAAAAGTTTCAACAGAATTTCCACAATTTTGAGAGGGATTTGAAAAGTTTCAATGGGAATGGGAAGAATTGGGACAAAAATTGGAAAATTTTTCAGGGACTTTGAAAAAATTTCAACTGGAATTTTAGCCATTTTTTGACGTGAAATTGTAAACATGTGGACGTGGATTTTGAAAATTCTAGAGAGAATTTTAAAAGCTTCAAGAGAATTTCAACAATTTTGAGAGGGATTTGAAAAGTTTCAATGGGAATGGGAAGAATTGGGACAAAAATTGGAAATTTTTTAAGGGACTTTGAAAAAATTTCAACTGGAATTTTAGCCATTTTTTGACGTGAAATTGTAAACATGTGGCCATGGATTTTGAAAATTCTAGAGAGAATTTTAAAAGCTTCAACAGAATTTCCACAATTTTGAGAGGGATTTGAAAAGTTTCAATGGGAATGGGAAGAATTGGGACAAAAATTGGAAAATTTTTCAGGGACTTTGAAAAAATTTCAACTGGAATTTTAGCCATTTTTTGACGTGAAATTGTAAACATGTGGACATGGATTTTGAAAATTCTAGAGAGAATTTTAAAAGCTTCAAGAGAATTTCAACAATTTTGAGAGGGATTTGAAAAGTTTCAATGGGAATGGGAAGAATTGGGACAAAAATTGGAAAATTTTTAAGGGACTTTGAAAAAATTTCAACTGGAATTTTAGCCATTTTTTGACATGAAATTGTAAACATGTGGACATGGATTTTGAAAATTCTAGAGAGAATTTTAAAAGCTTCAACAGAATTTCCACAATTTTGAGAGGGATTTGAAAAGTTTCAATGGGAATGGGAAGAATTGGGACAAAAATTGGAAAATTTTTAAGGGACTTTGAAAAAATTTCAACTGGAATTTTAGCCATTTTTTGACGTGAAATTGTAAACATGTGGACATGGATTTGAAAATTCTAGAGAGAATTTTAAAAGCTTCAAGAGAATTTCAACAATTTTGAGAGGGATTTGAAAAGTTTCAATGGGAATGGGAAGAATTGGGACAAAAATTGGAAAATTTTTAAGGGACTTTGAAAAAATTTCAACTGGAATTTTAGCCATTTTTTGACATGAAATTGTAAACATGTGGACATGGATTTTGAAAATTCTAGAGAGAATTTTAAAAGCTTCAACAGAATTTCCACAATTTTGAGAGGGATTTGAAAAGTTTCAATGGGAATGGGAAGAATTGGGACAAAAATTGGAAAATTTTTCAGGGACTTTGAAAAAATTTCAACTGGAATTTTAGCCATTTTTTGACGTGAAATTGTAAACATGTGGACATGGATTTTGAAAATTCTAGAGAGAATTTTCAAAGCTTCAAGAGAATTTCAACAATTTTGAGAGGGATTTGAAAAGTTTCAATGGGAATGGGAAGAATTGGGACAAAAATTGGAAAATTTTTCAGGGACTTCGAAAAAATTTCAACTGGAATTTTAGCCATTTTTTTATGTGAAATTGTAAACATGTGGACATGGATTTTGAAAATTCTAGAGAGAATTTTAAAAGCTTCAAGAGAATTTCAACAATTTTGAGAGGGATTTGAAAAGTTTCAATGGGAATGGGAAGAATTGGGACAAAAATTGGAAAATTTTAAGGGACTTTGAAAAAATTTCAACTGGAATTTTAGCCATTTTTTGACGTGAAATTGTAAACATGTGGACATGGATTTTGAAAATTCTAGAGAGAATTTTAAAAGCTTCAAGAGAATTTCAACAATTTTGAGAGGGATTTGAAAAGTTTCAATGGGAATGGGAAGACTTGGGACAAAAATTGGAAAATTTTTAAGGGACTTTGAAAAAATTTCAACTGGAATTTTAGCCATTTTTTGACGTGAAATTGTAAACATGTGGACATGGATTTTGAAAATTCTAGAGAGAATTTTAAAAGCTTCAACAGAATTTCCACAATTTTGAGAGGGATTTGAAAAGTTTCAATGGGAATGGGAAGAATTGGGACAAAAATTGGAAAATTTTTCAGGGACTTTGAAAAAATTTCAACTGGAATTTTAGCCATTTTTTGACGTGAAATTGTAAACATGTGGACATGGATTTTGAAAATTCTAGAGAGAATTTTAAAAGCTTCAAGAGAATTTCAACAATTTTGAGAGGGATTTGAAAAGTTTCAATGGGAATGGGAAGAATTGGGACAAAAATTGGAAAATTTTAAAGGGACTTTGAAAAAATTGCAACTGGAATTTTAGCCATTTTTTGACGTGAAATTGTAAACATGTGGACATGGATTTTGAAAATTCTAGAGAGAATTTTAAAAGCTTCAACAGAATTTCCACAATTTTGAGAGGGATTTGAAAAGTTTCAATGGGAATGGGAAGAATTGGGACAAAAATTGGAAAATTTTTAAGGGACTTTGAAAAAATTTCAACTGGAATTTTAGCCATTTTTTTATGTGAAATTGTAAACATGTGGACATGGATTTTGAAAATTCTAGAGAGAATTTTAAAAGCTTCAACAGAATTTCAACAATTTTGAGAGGGATTTGAAAAGTTTCAATGGGAATGGGAAGAATTGGGACAAAAGTTGGAAAATTTTTAAGGGACTTTGAAAAAATTTCAACTGGAATTTTAGCCATTTTTTGACGTGAAATTGTAAACATGTGGACATGGATTTTGAAAATTCTAGAGAGAATTTTAAAAGCTTCAACAGAATTTCCACAATTTTGAGAGGGATTTGAAAAGTTTCAATGGGAATGGGAAGAATTGGGACAAAAATTGGAAAATTTTTAAGGGACTTTGAAAAAATTTCAACTGGAATTTTAGCCATTTTTTTATGTGAAATTGTAAACATGTGGACATGGATTTTGAAAATTCTAGAGAGAATTTTAAAAGCTTCAAGAGAATTTCAACAATTTTGAGAGGGATTTGAAAAGTTTCAATGGGAATGGGAAGAATTGGGACAAAAATTGGAAAATTTTTAAGGGACTTTGAAAAAATTTCAACTGGAATTTTAGCCATTTTTTGACGTGAAATTGTAAACATGTGGACATGGATTTTGAAAATTCTAGAGAGAATTTTAAAAGCTTCAAGAGAATTTCAACAATTTTGAGAGGGATTTGAAAAGTTTCAATGGGAATGGGAAGAATTGGGACAAAAATTGGAAAATTTTTAAGGGACTTTGAAAAAATTGCAACTGGAATTTTAGCCATTTTTTGACGTGAAATTGTAAACATGTGGCCATGGATTTTGAAAATTCTAGAGAGAATTTTAAAAGCTTCAACAGAATTTCCACAATTTTGAGAGGGATTTGAAAAGTTTCAATGGGAATGGGAAGAATTGGGACAAAAATTGGAAAATTTTTAAGGGACTTTGAAAAAATTTCAACTGGAATTTTAGCCATTTTTTTATGTGAAATTGTAAACATGTGGCCATGGATTTTGAAAATTCTAGAGAGAATTTTAAAAGCTTCAACAGAATTTCAACAATTTTGAGAGGGATTTGAAAAGTTTCAATGGGAATGGGAAGAATTGGGACAAAAATTGGAAAATTTTTAAGGGACTTTGAAAAATTTCAACTGGAATTTTAGCCATTTTTTGACGTGAAATTGTAAACATGTGGACATGGATTTTGAAAATTCTAGAGAGAATTTTAAAAGCTTCAACAGAATTTCCACAATTTTGAGAGGGATTTGAAAAGTTTCAATGGGAATGGGAAGAATTGGGACAAAAATTGGAAAATTTTTAAGGGACTTTGAAAAAATTTCAACTGGAATTTTAGCCATTTTTTTATGTGAAATTGTAAACATGTGGACATGGATTTTGAAAATTCTAGAGAGAATTTTCAAAGCTTCAAGAGAATTTCAACAATTTTGAGAGGGATTTGAAAGTTTCAATGGGAATGGGAAGAATTGGGACAAAAATTGGAAAATTTTTAAGGGACTTTGAAAAAATTTCAACTGGAATTTTAGCCATTTTTTGACGTGAAATTGTAAACATGTGGACATGGATTTTGAAAATTCTAGAGAGAATTTTAAAAGCTTCAAGAGAATTTCCACAATTTTGAGAGGGATTTGAAAAGTTTCAATGGGAATGGGAAGAATTGG
>NW_028114981.1:0-27694 GCF_964273445.1 Streptopelia decaocto
TTCAAAATCCATGTCCACATGTTTACAATTTCACATAAAAAAATTGCTAAAATTCCAGTTGAAATTTTTTCAAAGTCCCTTAAAAATTTTCCAATTTTTGTCCCAATTCTCCCCATTCCCATTGAAACTTTTCAAATCCCTCTCAAAATTGTAGAAATTCTGTTGAAGCTTTTAAAATTCTCTCTAGAATTTTCAAAATCCATGTCCACATGTTTACAATTTCACGTCAAAAAATGGCTAAAATTCCAGTTGAAATTTTTTCAAAGTCCCTTAAAAATTTTCCAATTTTTGTCCCAATTCTTCCCATTCCCATTGAAACTTTTCAAATCCCTCTCAAAATTGTTGAAATTCTCTTGAAGCTTTTAAAATTCTCTCTAGAATTTTCAAAATCCATGGCCACATGTTTACAATTTCACATAAAAAAATGGCTAAAATTCCAGTTGAAATTTTTTCAAAGTCCCTTAAAAATTTTCCAATTTTTGTCCCAATTCTTCCCATTCCCATTGAAACTTTTCAAATCCCTCTCAAAATTGTAGAAATTCTGTTGAAGCTTTTAAAATTCTCTCTAGAATTTTCAAATTCCATGGCCACATGTTTACAATTTCACGTCAAAAAATGGCTAAAATTCCAGTTGAAATTTTTTCAAAGTCCCTTAAAAATTTTCCAATTTTTGTCCCAATTCTTCCCATTCCCATTGAAACTTTTCAAATCCCTCTCAAAATTGTAGAAATTCTCTTGAAGCTTTTAAAATTCTCTCTAGAATTTTCAAAATCCATGTCCACATGTTTACAATTTCACATAAAAAAATGGCTAAAATTCCAGTTGAAATTTTTCAAAGTCCCTTAAAAATTTTCCAATTTTTGTCCCAATTCTCCCCATTCCCATTGAAACTTTTCAAATCCCTCTCAAAATTGTAGAAATTCTGTTGAAGCTTTTAAAATTCTCTCTAGAATTTTCAAAGTCCATGTCCACATGTTTACAATTTCACGTCAAAAAATGGCTAAAATTCCAGTTGAAATTTTTTCAAAGTCCCTTAAAAATTTTCCAATTTTTGTCCCAATTCTTCCCATTCCCATTGAAACTTTTCAAATCCCTCTCAAAATTGTTGAAATTCTCTTGAAGCTTTTAAAATTCTCTCTAGAATTTTCAAAATCCATGGCCACATGTTTACAATTTCACGTCAAAAAATGGCTAAAATTCCAGTTGAAATTTTTTCAAAGTCCCTTAAAAATTTTCCAATTTTTGTCCCAATTCTTCCCATTCCCATTGAAACTTTTCAAATCCCTCTCAAAATTGTTGAAATTCTCTTGAAGCTTTTAAAATTCTCTCTAGAATTTTCAAAATCCATGTCCACATGTTTACAATTTCACGTCAAAAAATGGCTAAAATTCCAGTTGAAATTTTTTCAAAGTCCCTTAAAAATTTTCCAATTTTTGTCCCAATTCTTCCCATTCCCATTGAAACTTTTCAAATCCCTCTCAAAATTGTTGAAATTCTGTTAAAGCTTTTAAAATTCTCTCTAGAATTTTCAAAATCCATGGCCACATGTTTACAATTTCACGTCAAAAAATGGCTAAAATTCCAGTTGAAATTTTTTCAAAGTCCCTTAAAAATTTTCCAATTTTTGTCCCAATTCTTCCCATTCCCATTGAAACTTTTCAAATCCCTCTCAAAATTGTTGAAATTCTCTTGAAGCTTTTAAAATTCTCTCTAGAATTTTCAAAATCCATGGCCACATGTTTACAATTTCACGTCAAAAAATGGCTAAAATTCCAGTTGAAATTTTTTCAAAGTCCCTTAAAAATTTTCCAATTTTTGTCCCAATTCTTCCCATTCCCATTGAAACTTTTCAAATCCCTCTCAAAATTGTTGAAATTCTGTTGAAGCTTTTAAAATTCTCTCTAGAATTTTCAAAATCCATGGCCACATGTTTACAATTTCAGGTCAAAAAATGGCTAAAATTCCAGTTGAAATTTTTTCAAAGTCCCTTAAAAATTTTCCAATTTTTGTCCCAATTCTCCCCATTCCCATTGAAACTTTTCAAATCCCTCTCAAAATTGTTGAAATTCTGTTGAAGCTTTTAAAATTCTCTCTAGAATTTTCAAAGTCCATGTCCACATGTTTACAATTTCACGTCAAAAAATGGCTAAAATTCCAGTTGAAATTTTTTCAAAGTCCCTTAAAAATTTTCCAATTTTTGTCCCAATTCTTCCCATTCCCATTGAAACTTTTCAAATCCCTCTCAAAATTGTTGAAATTCTCTTGAAGCTTTTAAAATTCTCTCTAGAATTTTCAAAATACATGGCCACATGTTTACAATTTCACGTCAAAAAATGGCTAAAATTCCAGTTGAAATTTTTTCAAAGTCCCTTCAAAATTTTCCAATTTTTGTCCCAATTCTTCCCATTCCCATTGAAACTTTTCAAATCCCTCTCAAAATTGTTGAAATTCTCTTGAAGCTTTTAAAATTCTCTCTAGAATTTTCAAAATCCATGGCCACATGTTTACAATTTCACATCAAAAAATGGCTAAAATTCCAGTTGAAATTTTTTCAAAGTCCCTTAAAAATTTTCCAATTTTTGTCCCAATTCTTCCCATTCCCATTGAAACTTTTCAAATCCCTCTCAAAATTGTAGAAATTCTGTTGAAGCTTTTAAAATTCTCTCTAGAATTTTCAAAATCCATGTCCACATGTTTACAATTTCACGTCAAAAAATGGCTAAAATTCCAGTTGAAATTTTTTCAAAGTCCCTTAAAAATTTTCCAATTTTTGTCCCAATTCTTCCCATTCCCATTGAAACTTTTCAAATCCCTCTCAAAATTGTTGAAATTCTGTTAAAGCTTTTAAAATTCTCTCTAGAATTTTCAAAATCCATGGCCACATGTTTACAATTTCACGTCAAAAAATGGCTAAAATTCCAGTTGAAATTTTTTCAAAGTCCCTTAAAAATTTTCCAATTTTTGTCCCAATTCTTCCCATTCCCATTGAAACTTTTCAAATCCCTCTCAAAATTGTTGAAATTCTCTTGAAGCTTTTAAAATTCTCTCTAGAATTTTCAAAATCCATGGCCACATGTTTACAATTTCACGTCAAAAAATGGCTAAAATTCCAGTTGAAATTTTTTCAAAGTCCCTTAAAAATTTTCCAATTTTTGTCCCAATTCTTCCATTCCCATTGAAACTTTTCAAATCCCTCTCAAAATTGTTGAAATTCTGTTGAAGCTTTTAAAATTCTCTCTAGAATTTTCAAAATCCATGTCCACATGTTTACAATTTCAGGTCAAAAAATGGCTAAAATTCCAGTTGAAATTTTTTCAAAGTCCCTTAAAAATTTTCCAATTTTTGTCCCAATTCTCCCCATTCCCATTGAAACTTTTCAAATCCCTCTCAAAATTGTTGAAATTCTGTTGAAGCTTTTAAAATTCTCTCTAGAATTTTCAAAGTCCATGTCCACATGTTTACAATTTCACGTCAAAAAATGGCTAAAATTCCAGTTGAAATTTTTTCAAAGTCCCTTAAAAATTTTCCAATTTTTGTCCCAATTCTTCCCATTCCCATTGAAACTTTTCAAATCCCTCTCAAAATTGTTGAAATTCTCTTGAAGCTTTTAAAATTCTCTCTAGAATTTTCAAAATCCATGGCCACATGTTTACAATTTCACGTCAAAAAATGGCTAAAATTCCAGTTGAAATTTTTTCAAAGTCCCTTAAAAATTTTCCAATTTTTGTCCCAATTCTTCCCATTCCCATTGAAACTTTTCAAATCCCTCTCAAAATTGTTGAAATTCTCTTGAAGCTTTTAAAATTCTCTCTAGAATTTTCAAAATCCATGTCCACATGTTTACAATTTCACGTCAAAAAATGGCTAAAATTCCAGTTGAAATTTTTTCAAAGTCCCTTAAAAATTTTCCAATTTTTGTCCCAATTCTTCCCATTCCCATTGAAACTTTTCAAATCCCTCTCAAAATTGTTGAAATTCTCTTGAAGCTTTTAAAATTCTCTCTAGAATTTTCAAAATCCATGTCCACATGTTTACAATTTCACATAAAAAAATTGCTAAAATTCCAGTTGAAATTTTTTCAAAGTCCCTTAAAAATTTTCCAATTTTTGTCCCAATTCTTCCCATTCCCATTGAAACTTTTCAAATCCCTCTCAAAATTGTAGAAATTCTCTTGAAGCTTTTAAAATTCTCTCTAGAATTTTCAAAATCCATGTCCACATGTTTACAATTTCAGGTCAAAAAATGGCTAAAATTCCAGTTGAAATTTTTTCAAAGTCCCTTAAAAATTTTCCAATTTTTGTCCCAATTCTTCCCATTCCCATTGAAACTTTTCAAATCCCTCTCAAAATTGTTGAAATTCTCTTGAAGCTTTTAAAATTCTCTCTAGAATTTTCAAAATCCATGGCCACATGTTTACAATTTCACGTCAAAAAATGGCTAAAATTCCAGTTGAAATTTTTTCAAAGTCCCTGAAAAATTTTCCAATTTTTGTCCCAATTCTTCCCATTCCCATTGAAACTTTTCAAATCCCTCTCAAAATTGTTGAAATTCTCTTGAAGCTTTTAAAATTCTCTCTAGAATTTTCAAAATCCATGGCCACATGTTTACAATTTCACGTCAAAAAATGGCTAAAATTCCAGTTGAAATTTTTTCAAAGTCCCTGAAAAATTTTCCAATTTTTGTCCCAATTCTTCCCATTCCCATTGAAACTTTTCAAATCCCTCTCAAAATCGTTGAAATTCTGTTGAAGCTTTTAAAATTCTCTCTAGAATTTTCAAAATCCATGTCCACATGTTTACAATTTCACGTCAAAAAATGGCTAAAATTCCAGTTGAAATTTTTTCAAAGTCCCTTAAAAATTTTCCAATTTTTGTCCCAATTCTTCCCATTCCCATTGAAACTTTTCAAATCCCTCTCAAAATTGTAGAAATTCTCTTGAAGCTTTTAAAATTCTCTCTAGAATTTTCAAAATCCATGTCCACATGTTTACAATTTCACGTCAAAAAATGGCTAAAATTCCAGTTGAAATTTTTTCCAAGTCCCTTAAAAATTTTCCAATTTTTGTCCCAATTCTTCCCATTCCCATTGAAACTTTTCAAATCCCTCTCAAAATTGTTGAAATTCTCTTGAAGCTTTTAAAATTCTCTCTAGAATTTTCAAAATCCATGTCCACATGTTTACAATTTCACGTCAAAAAATGGCTAAAATTCCAGTTGAAATTTTTTCAAAGTCCCTTAAAAATTTTCCAATTTTTGTCCCAATTCTTCCCATTCCCATTGAAACTTTTCAAATCCCTCTCAAAATTGTAGAAATTCTGTTGAAGCTTTTAAAATTCTCTCTAGAATTTTCAAAATCCATGTCCACATGTTTACAATTTCAGGTCAAAAAATGGCTAAAATTCCAGTTGAAATTTTTTCAAAGTCCCTTAAAAATTTTCCAATTTTTGTCCCAATTCTCCCCATTCCCATTGAAACTTTTCAAATCCCTCTCAAAATTGTTGAAATTCTGTTGAAGCTTTTAAAATTCTCTCTAGAATTTTCAAAGTCCATGTCCACATGTTTACAATTTCACGTCAAAAAATGGCTAAAATTCCAGTTGAAATTTTTTCAAAGTCCCTTAAAAATTTTCCAATTTTTGTCCCAATTCTTCCCATTCCCATTGAAACTTTTCAAATCCCTCTCAAAATTGTTGAAATTCTCTTGAAGCTTTTAAAATTCTCTCTAGAATTTTCAAAATCCATGGCCACATGTTTACAATTTCACGTCAAAAAATGGCTAAAATTCCAGTTGAAATTTTTTCAAAGTCCCTTAAAAATTTTCCAATTTTTGTCCCAATTCTTCCCATTCCCATTGAAACTTTTCAAATCCCTCTCAAAATTGTTGAAATTCTCTTGAAGCTTTTAAAATTCTCTCTAGAATTTTCAAAATCCATGGCCACATGTTTACAATTTCACATAAAAAAATTGCTAAAATTCCAGTTGAAATTTTTTCAAAGTCCCTTAAAAATTTTCCAATTTTTGTCCCAATTCTCCCCATTCCCATTGAAACTTTTCAAATCCCTCTCAAAATTGTAGAAATTCTGTTGAAGCTTTTAAAATTCTCTCTAGAATTTTCAAAATCCATGTCCACATGTTTACAATTTCACGTCAAAAAATGGCTAAAATTCCAGTTGAAATTTTTTCAAAGTCCCTTAAAAATTTTCCAATTTTTGTCCCAATTCTTCCCATTCCCATTGAAACTTTTCAAATCCCTCTCAAAATTGTTGAAATTCTCTTGAAGCTTTTAAAATTCTCTCTAGAATTTTCAAAATCCATGGCCACATGTTTACAATTTCACGTCAAAAAATGGCTAAAATTCCAGTTGAAATTTTTTCAAAGTCCCTTAAAAATTTTCCAATTTTTGTCCCAATTCTTCCCATTCCCATTGAAACTTTTCAAATCCCTCTCAAAATTGTAGAAATTCTGTTGAAGCTTTTAAAATTCTCTCTAGAATTTTCAAAATCCATGTCCACATGTTTACAATTTCACGTCAAAAAATGGCTAAAATTCCAGTTGAAATTTTTTCAAAGTCCCTTAAAAATTTTCCAATTTTTGTCCCAATTCTTCCCATTCCCATTGAAACTTTTCAAATCCCTCTCAAAATTGTTGAAATTCTCTTGAAGCTTTTAAAATTCTCTCTAGAATTTTCAAAATCCATGTCCACATGTTTACAATTTCACGTCAAAAAATTGCTAAAATTCCAGTTGAAATTTTTTCAAAGTCCCTTAAAAATTTTCCAATTTTTGTCCCAATTCTTCCCATTCCCATTGAAACTTTTCAAATCCCTCTCAAAATTGTAGAAATTCTGTTGAAGCTTTTAAAATTCTCTCTAGAATTTTCAAAATCCATGTCCACATGTTTACAATTTCACATAAAAAAATTGCTAAAATTCCAGTTGAAATTTTTTCAAAGTCCCTTAAAAATTTTCCAATTTTTGTCCCAATTCTTCCCATTCCCATTGAAACTTTTCAAATCCCTCTCAAAATTGTAGAAATTCTGTTGAAGCTTTTAAAATTCTCTCTAGAATTTTCAAAATCCATGGCCACATGTTTACAATTTCACGTCAAAAAATGGCTAAAATTCCAGTTGAAATTTTTTCAAAGTCCCTTAAAAATTTTCCAATTTTTGTCCCAATTCTTCCCATTCCCATTGAAACTTTTCAAATCCCTCTCAAAATTGTAGAAATTCTGTTGAAGCTTTTAAAATTCTCTCTAGAATTTTCAAAATCCATGGCCACATGTTTACAATTTCACGTCAAAAAATGGCTAAAATTCCAGTTGAAATTTTTTCAAAGTCCCTTAAAAATTTTCCAATTTTTGTCCCAATTCTTCCCATTCCCATTGAAACTTTTCAAATCCCTCTCAAAATTGTAGAAATTCTGTTGAAGCTTTTAAAATTCTCTCTAGAATTTTCAAAATCCATGTCCACATGTTTACAATTTCACATAAAAAAATTGCTAAAATTCCAGTTGAAATTTTTTCAAAGTCCCTTAAAAATTTTCCAATTTTTGTCCCAATTCTTCCCATTCCCATTGAAACTTTTCAAATCCCTCTCAAAATTGTTGAAATTCTCTTGAAGCTTTTAAAATTCTCTCTAGAATTTTCAAAATCCATGGCCACATGTTTACAATTTCACGTCAAAAAATGGCTAAAATTCCAGTTGAAATTTTTTCAAAGTCCCTTAAAAATTTTCCAATTTTTGTCCCAATTCTTCCCATTCCCATTGAAACTTTTCAAATCCCTCCCAAAATTGTTGAAATTCTCTTGAAGCTTTTAAAATTCTCTCTAGAATTTTCAAAATCCATGGCCACATGTTTACAATTTCACGTCAAAAAATGGCTAAAATTCCAGTTGAAATTTTTTCAAAGTCCCTGAAAAATTTTCCAATTTTTGTCCCAATTCTTCCCATTCCCATTGAAACTTTTCAAATCCCTCTCAAAATTGTTGAAATTCTCTTGAAGCTTTTAAAATTCTCTCTAGAATTTTCAAAATCCATGGCCACATGTTTACAATTTCACGTCAAAAAATGGCTAAAATTCCAGTTGAAATTTTTTCAAAGTCCCTGAAAAATTTTCCAATTTTTGTCCCAATTCTTCCCATTCCCATTGAAACTTTTCAAATCCCTCTCAAAATTGTTGAAATTCTCTTGAAGCTTTTAAAATTCTCTCTAGAATTTTCAAAATCCATGGCCACATGTTTACAATTTCACGTCAAAAAATGGCTAAAATTCCAGTTGAAATTTTTTCAAAGTCCCTTAAAAATTTTCCAATTTTTGTCCCAATTCTTCCCATTCCCATTGAAACTTTTCAAATCCCTCTCAAAATTGTAGAAATTCTCTTGAAGCTTTTAAAATTCTCTCTAGAATTTTCAAAATCCATGGCCACATGTTTACAATTTCACGTCAAAAAATGGCTAAAATTCCAGTTGAAATTTTTTCAAAGTCCCTTAAAAATTTTCCAATTTTTGTCCCAATTCTTCCCATTCCCATTGAAACTTTTCAAATCCCTCTCAAAATTGTTGAAATTCTCTTGAAGCTTTTAAAATTCTCTCTAGAATTTTCAAAATCCATGTCCACATGTTTACAATTTCACATAAAAAAATTGCTAAAATTCCAGTTGAAATTTTTTCAAAGTCCCTTAAAAATTTTCCAATTTTTGTCCCAATTCTCCCCATTCCCATTGAAACTTTTCAAATCCCTCTCAAAATTGTAGAAATTCTGTTGAAGCTTTTAAAATTCTCTCTAGAATTTTCAAAATCCATGTCCACATGTTTACAATTTCACGTCAAAAAATGGCTAAAATTCCAGTTGAAATTTTTTCAAAGTCCCTTAAAAATTTTCCAATTTTTGTCCCAATTCTTCCCATTCCCATTGAAACTTTTCAAATCCCTCTCAAAATTGTTGAAATTCTCTTGAAGCTTTTAAAATTCTCTCTAGAATTTTCAAAATCCATGGCCACATGTTTACAATTTCACGTCAAAAAATGGCTAAAATTCCAGTTGAAATTTTTTCAAAGTCCCTTAAAAATTTTCCAATTTTTGTCCCAATTCTTCCCATTCCCATTGAAACTTTTCAAATCCCTCTCAAAATTGTTGAAATTCTGTTGAAGCTTTTAAAATTCTCTCTAGAATTTTCAAAATCCATGTCCACATGTTTACAATTTCACGTCAAAAAATGGCTAAAATTCCAGTTGAAATTTTTTCAAAGTCCCTTAAAAATTTTCCAATTTTTGTCCCAATTCTTCCCATTCCCATTGAAACTTTTCAAATCCCTCTCAAAATTGTTGAAATTCTCTTGAAGCTTTTAAAATTCTCTCTAGAATTTTCAAAATCCATGGCCACATGTTTACAATTTCACGTCAAAAAATTGCTAAAATTCCAGTTGAAATTTTTTCAAAGTCCCTTAAAAATTTTCCAATTTTTGTCCCAATTCTTCCCATTCCCATTGAAACTTTTCAAATCCCTCTCAAAATTGTTGAAATTCTGTTGAAGCTTTTAAAATTCTCTCTAGAATTTTCAAAATCCATGGCCACATGTTTACAATTTCACGTCAAAAAATGGCTAAAATTCCAGTTGAAATTTTTTCAAAGTCCCTTAAAAATTTTCCAATTTTTGTCCCAATTCTTCCCATTCCCATTGAAACTTTTCAAATCCCTCTCAAAATTGTAGAAATTCTGTTGAAGCTTTTAAAATTCTCTCTAGAATTTTCAAAATCCATGGCCACATGTTTACAATTTCACGTCAAAAAATGGCTAAAATTCCAGTTGAAATTTTTTCAAAGTCCCTTAAAAATTTTCCAATTTTTGTCCCAATTCTTCCCATTCCCATTGAAACTTTTCAAATCCCTCTCAAAATTGTTGAAATTCTGTTGAAGCTTTTAAAATTCTCTCTAGAATTTTCAAAATCCATGTCCACATGTTTACAATTTCACGTCAAAAAATGGCTAAAATTCCAGTTGAAATTTTTTCAAAGTCCCTTAAAAATTTTCCAATTTTTGTCCCAATTCTTCCCATTCCCATTGAAACTTTTCAAATCCCTCTCAAAATTGTTGAAATTCTGTTGAAGCTTTTAAAATTCTCTCTAGAATTTTCAAAATCCATGTCCACATGTTTACAATTTCACGTCAAAAAATGGCTAAAATTCCAGTTGAAATTTTTTCAAAGTCCCTTAAAAATTTTCCAATTTTTGTCCCAATTCTTCCCATTCCCATTGAAACTTTTCAAATCCCTCTCAAAATTGTTGAAATTCTGTTGAAGCTTTTAAAATTCTCTCTAGAATTTTCAAAATCCATGTCCACATGTTTACAATTTCACGTCAAAAAATGGCTAAAATTCCAGTTGAAATTTTTTCAAAGTCCCTTAAAAATTTTCCAATTTTTGTCCCAATTCTTCCCATTCCCATTGAAACTTTTCAAATCCCTCTCAAAATTGTTGAAATTCTCTTGAAGCTTTTAAAATTCTCTCTAGAATTTTCAAAATCCATGGCCACATGTTTACAATTTCACGTCAAAAAATGGCTAAAATTCCAGTTGAAATTTTTTCAAAGTCCCTTAAAAATTTTCCAATTTTTGTCCCAATTCTTCCCATTCCCATTGAAACTTTTCAAATCCCTCTCAAATTTGTTGAAATTCTCTTGAAGCTTTTAAAATTCTCTCTAGAATTTTCAAAATCCATGGCCACATGTTTACAATTTCACGTCAAAAAATGGCTAAAATTCCAGTTGAAATTTTTTCAAAGTCCCTTAAAAATTTTCCAATTTTTGTCCCAATTCTTCCCATTCCCATTGAAACTTTTCAAATCCCTCTCAAAATTGTTGAAATTCTGTTGAAGCTTTTAAAATTCTCTCTAGAATTTTCAAAATCCATGTCCACATGTTTACAATTTCACATAAAAAAATTGCTAAAATTCCAGTTGAAATTTTTTCAAAGTCCCTTAAAAATTTTCCAATTTTTGTCCCAATTCTCCCCATTCCCATTGAAACTTTTCAAATCCCTCTCAAAATTGTAGAAATTCTGTTGAAGCTTTTAAAATTCTCTCTAGAATTTTCAAAATCCATGTCCACATGTTTACAATTTCACGTCAAAAAATGGCTAAAATTCCAGTTGAAATTTTTTCAAAGTCCCTTAAAAATTTTCCAATTTTTGTCCCAATTCTTCCCATTCCCATTGAAACTTTTCAAATCCCTCTCAAAATTGTTGAAATTCTCTTGAAGCTTTTAAAATTCTCTCTAGAATTTTCAAAATCCATGGCCATATGTTTACAATTTCACGTCAAAAAATGGCTAAAATTCCAGTTGAAATTTTTTCAAAGTCCCTTAAAAATTTTCCAATTTTTGTCCCAATTCTTCCCATTCCCATTGAAACTTTTCAAATCCCTCTCAAAATTGTAGAAATTCTGTTGAAGCTTTTAAAATTCTCTCTAGAATTTTCAAAATCCATGTCCACATGTTTACAATTTCACGTCAAAAAATGGCTAAAATTCCAGTTGAAATTTTTTCAAAGTCCCTTAAAAATTTTCCAATTTTTGTCCCAATTCTTCCCATTCCCATTGAAACTTTTCAAATCCCTCTCAAAATTGTTGAAATTCTCTTGAAGCTTTTAAAATTCTCTCTAGAATTTTCAAAATCCATGTCCACATGTTTACAATTTCACGTCAAAAAATGGCTAAAATTCCAGTTGAAATTTTTTCAAAGTCCCTTAAAAATTTTCCAATTTTTGTCCCAATTCTTCCCATTCCCATTGAAACTTTTCAAATCCCTCTCAAAATTGTAGAAATTCTCTTGAAGCTTTTAAAATTCTCTCTAGAATTTTCAAAATCCATGTCCACATGTTTACAATTTCACGTAAAAAAATGGCTAAAATTCTAGTTGAAATTTTTTCAAAGTCCCTTAAAAATTTTCCAATTTTTGTCCCAATTCTTCCCATTCCCATTGAAACTTTTCAAATCCCTCTCAAAATTGTTGAAATTCTCTTGAAGCTTTTAAAATTCTCTCTAGAATTTTCAAAATCCATGTCCACATGTTTACAATTTCACGTCAAAAAATGGCTAAAATTCCAGTTGAAATTTTTTCAAAGTCCCTTAAAAATTTTCCAATTTTTGTCCCAATTCTTCCCATTCCCATTGAAACTTTTCAAATCCCTCTCAAAATTGTTGAAATTCTCTTGAAGCTTTTAAAATTCTCTCTAGAATTTTCAAAATCCATGTCCACATGTTTACAATTTCACATAAAAAAATTGCTAAAATTCCAGTTGAAATTTTTTCAAAGTCCCTTAAAAATTTTCCAATTTTTGTCCCAATTCTTCCCATTCCCATTGAAACTTTTCAAATCCCTCTCAAAATTGTAGAAATTCTGTTGAAGCTTTTAAAATTCT
This sequence comes from Streptopelia decaocto, assembly GCF_964273445.1. Lineage (NCBI taxonomy): Eukaryota > Metazoa > Chordata > Aves > Columbiformes > Columbidae > Streptopelia > Streptopelia decaocto. Next base: position 12,404 of record NW_028114981.1, read on the forward strand.
CTCTAGAATTTTCAAAATCCATGGCCACATGTTTACAATTTCACGTCAAAAAATGGCTAAAATTCCAGTTGAAATTTTTTCAAAGTCCCTTAAAAATTTTCCAATTTTTGTCCCAATTCTTCCCATTCCCATTGAAACTTTTCAAATCCCTCTCAAAATTGTTGAAATTCTCTTGAAGCTTTTAAAATTCTCTCTAGAATTTTCAAAATCCATGGCCACATGTTTACAATTTCACGTCAAAAAATGGCTAAAATTCCAGTTGAAATTTTTTCAAAGTCCCTTAAAAATTTTCCAATTTTTGTCCCAATTCTTCCCATTCCCATTGAAACTTTTCAAATCCCTCTCAAAATTGTTGAAATTCTGTTGAAGCTTTTAAAATTCTCTCTAGAATTTTCAAAATCCATGGCCACATGTTTACAATTTCACGTCAAAAAATGGCTAAAATTCCAGTTGAAATTTTTTCAAAGTCCCTTAAAAATTTTCCAATTTTTGTCCCAATTCTTCCCATTCCCATTGAAACTTTTCAAATCCCTCTCAAAATTGTTGAAATTCTCTTGAAGCTTTTAAAATTCTCTCTAGAATTTTCAAAATCCATGGCCACATGTTTACAATTTCACGTCAAAAAATGGCTAAAATTCCAGTTGAAATTTTTTCAAAGTCCCTTAAAAAATTTCCAATTTTTGTCCCAATTCTTCCCATTCCCATTGAAACTTTTCAAATCCCTCTCAAAATTGTAGAAATTCTCTTGAAGCTTTTAAAATTCTCTCTAGAATTTTCAAAATCCATGTCCACATGTTTACAATTCCACGTAAAAAAATGGCTAAAATTCCAGTTGAAATTTTTTCAAAGTCCCTTAAAAATTTTCCAATTTTTGTCCCAATTCTTCCCATTCCCATTGAAACTTTTCAAATCCCTCTCAAAATTGTTGAAATTCTCTTGAAGCTTTTAAAATTCTCTCTAGAATTTTCAAAATCCATGTCCACATGTTTACAATTTCACGTCAAAAAATGGCTAAAATTCCAGCTGAAATTTTTTCAAAGTCCCTTAAAAATTTTCCAATTTTTGTCCCAATTCTTCCCATTCCCATTGAAACTTTTCAAATCCCTCTCAAAATTGTTGAAATTCTCTTGAAGCTTTTAAAATTCTCTCTAGAATTTTCAAAATCCATGGCCACATGTTTACAATTTCACGTCAAAAAATGGCTAAAATTCCAGTTGAAATTTTTTCAAAGTCCCTTAAAAATTTTCCAATTTTTGTCCCAATTCTTCCCATTCCCATTGAAACTTTTCAAATCCCTCTCAAAATTGTTGAAATTCTGTTGAAGCTTTTAAAATTCTCTCTAGAATTTTCAAAATCCATGTCCACATGTTTACAATTTCACGTCAAAAAATGGCTAAAATTCCAGTTGAAATTTTTTCAAAGTCCCTTAAAAATTTTCCAATTTTTGTCCCAATTCTTCCCATTCCCATTGAAACTTTTCAAATCCCTCTCAAAATTGTTGAAATTCTCTTGAAGCTTTTAAAATTCTCTCTAGAATTTTCAAAATCCATGGCCACATGTTTACAATTTCACGTCAAAAAATGGCTAAAATTCCAGTTGAAATTTTTTCAAAGTCCCTTAAAAATTTTCCAATTTTTGTCCCAATTCTTCCCATTCCCATTGAAACTTTTCAAATCCCTCTCAAAATTGTAGAAATTCTGTTGAAGCTTTTAAAATTCTCTCTAGAATTTTCAAAATCCATGTCCACATGTTTACAATTTCACATAAAAAAATGGCTAAAATTCCAGTTGAAATTTTTTCAAAGTCCCTTAAAAATTTTCCAATTTTTGTCCCAATTCTCCCCATTCCCATTGAAACTTTTCAAATCCCTCTCAAAATTGTAGAAATTCTGTTGAAGCTTTTAAAATTCTCTCTAGAATTTTCAAAATCCATGGCCACATGTTTACAATTTCACGTCAAAAAATGGCTAAAATTCCAGTTGAAATTTTTTCAAAGTCCCTTAAAAATTTTCCAATTTTTGTCCCAATTCTTCCCATTCCCATTGAAACTTTTCAAATCCCTCTCAAAATTGTTGAAATTCTCTTGAAGCTTTTAAAATTCTCTCTAGAATTTTCAAAATCCATGGCCACATGTTTACAATTTCACGTCAAAAAATGGCTAAAATTCCAGTTGAAATTTTTTCAAAGTCCCTTAAAAATTTTCCAATTTTTGTCCCAATTCTTCCCATTCCCATTGAAACTTTTCAAATCCCTCTCAAAATTGTAGAAATTCTGTTGAAGCTTTTAAAATTCTCTCTAGAATTTTCAAAATCCATGTCCACATGTTTACAATTTCACATAAAAAAATGGCTAAAATTCCAGTTGAAATTTTTTCAAAGTCCCTTAAAAATTTTCCAATTTTTGTCCCAATTCTCCCCATTCCCATTGAAACTTTTCAAATCCCTCTCAAAATTGTAGAAATTCTGTTGAAGCTTTTAAAATTCTCTCTAGAATTTTCAAAATCCATGTCCACATGTTTACAATTTCACGTCAAAAAATGGCTAAAATTCCAGTTGAAATTTTTTCAAAGTCCCTTAAAAATTTTCCAATTTTTGTCCCAATTCTTCCCATTCCCATTGAAACTTTTCAAATCCCTCTCAAAATTGTAGAAATTCTGTTGAAGCTTTTAAAATTCTCTCTAGAATTTTCAAAATCCATGGCCACATGTTTACAATTTCACGTCAAAAAATGGCTAAAATTCCAGTTGAAATTTTTTCAAAGTCCCTTAAAAATTTTCCAATTTTTGTCCCAATTCTTCCCATTCCCATTGAAACTTTTCAAATCCCTCTCAAAATTGTTGAAATTCTGTTGAAGCTTTTAAAATTCTCTCTAGAATTTTCAAAATCCATGTCCACATGTTTACAATTTCACGTCAAAAAATGGCTAAAATTCCAGTTGAAATTTTTTCAAAGTCCCTTAAAAATTTTCCAATTTTTGTCCCAATTCTTCCCATTCCCATTGAAACTTTTCAAATCCCTCTCAAAATTGTTGAAATTCTCTTGAAGCTTTTAAAATTCTCTCTAGAATTTTCAAAATCCATGTCCACATGTTTACAATTTCACGTAAAAAAATGGCTAAAATTCCAGTTGAAATTTTTTCAAAGTCCCTTAAAAATTTTCCAATTTTTGTCCCAATTCTTCCCATTCCCATTGAAACTTTTCAAATCCCTCTCAAAATTGTTGAAATTCTCTTGAAGCTTTTAAAATTCTCTCTAGAATTTTCAAAATCCATGTCCACATGTTTACAATTTCACGTCAAAAAATGGCTAAAATTCCAGTTGAAATTTTTTCAAAGTCCCTTAAAAATTTTCCAATTTTTGTCCCAATTCTTCCCATTCCCATTGAAACTTTTCAAATCCCTCTCAAAATTGTTGAAATTCTCTTGAAGCTTTTAAAATTCTCTCTAGAATTTTCAAAATCCATGTCCACATGTTTACAATTTCACATAAAAAAATGGCTAAAATTCCAGTTGAAATTTTTTCAAAGTCCCTTAAAAATTTTCCAATTTTTGTCCCAATTCTCCCCATTCCCATTGAAACTTTTCAAATCCCTCTCAAAATTGTTGAAATTCTCTTGAAGCTTTTAAAATTCTCTCTAGAATTTTCAAAATCCATGTCCACATGTTTACAATTTCACGTCAAAAAATGGCTAAAATTCCAGTTGAAATTTTTTCAAAGTCCCTTCAAAATTTTCCAATTTTTGTCCCAATTCTTCCCATTCCCATTGAAACTTTTCAAATCCCTCTCAAAATTGTAGAAATTCTGTTGAAGCTTTTAAAATTCTCTCTAGAATTTTCAAAATCCATGGCCACATGTTTACAATTTCACGTCAAAAAATGGCTAAAATTCCAGTTGAAATTTTTTCAAAGTCCCTTAAAAATTTTCCAATTTTTGTCCCAATTCTTCCCATTCCCATTGAAACTTTTCAAATCCCTCTCAAAATTGTTGAAATTCTGTTGAAGCTTTTAAAATTCTCTCTAGAATTTTCAAAATCCATGTCCACATGTTTACAATTTCATGTCAAAAAATGGCTAAAATTCCAGTTGAAATTTTTTCAAAGTCCCTTAAAAATTTTCCAATTTTTGTCCCAATTCTTCCCATTCCCATTGAAACTTTTCAAATCCCTCTCAAAATTGTTGAAATTCTCTTGAAGCTTTTAAAATTCTCTCTAGAATTTTCAAAATCCATGTCCACATGTTTACAATTTCACGTCAAAAAATGGCTAAAATTCCAGTTGAAATTTTTTCAAAGTCCCTTAAAAAATTTCCAATTTTTGTCCCAATTCTTCCCATTCCCATTGAAACTTTTCAAATCCCTCTCAAAATTGTAGAAATTCTGTTGAAGCTTTTAAAATTCTCTCTAGAATTTTCAAAATCCATGTCCACATGTTTACAATTTCACGTCAAAAAATGGCTAAAATTCCAGTTGAAATTTTTTCAAAGTCCCTTCAAAATTTTCCAATTTTTGTCCCAATTCTTCCCATTCCCATTGAAACTTTTCAAATCCCTCTCAAAATTGTTGAAATTCTGTTGAAGCTTTTAAAATTCTCTCTAGAATTTTCAAAATCCATGTCCACATGTTTACAATTTCACGTCAAAAAATGGCTAAAATTCCAGTTGAAATTTTTTCAAAGTCCCTTAAAAATTTTCCAATTTTTGTCCCAATTCTTCCCATTCCCATTGAAACTTTTCAAATCCCTCTCAAAATTGTTGAAATTCTCTTGAAGCTTTTAAAATTCTCTCTAGAATTTTCAAAATCCATGTCCACATGTTTACAATTTCACATAAAAAAATTGCTAAAATTCCAGTTGAAATTTTTTCAAAGTCCCTTAAAAATTTTCCAATTTTTGTCCCAATTCTTCCCATTCCCATTGAAACTTTTCAAATCCCTCTCAAAATTGTTGAAATTCTCTTGAAGCTTTTAAAATTCTCTCTAGAATTTTCAAAATCCATGGCCACATGTTTACAATTTCACGTCAAAAAATGGCTAAAATTCCAGTTGAAATTTTTTCAAAGTCCCTTAAAAAATTTCCAATTTTTGTCCCAATTCTTCCCATTCCCATTGAAACTTTTCAAATCCCTCTCAAAATTGTAGAAATTCTCTTGAAGCTTTTAAAATTCTCTCTAGAATTTTCAAAATCCATGTCCACATGTTTACAATTCCACGTAAAATATGGCTAAAATTCCAGTTGAAATTTTTTCAAAGTCCCTTAAAAATTTTCCAATTTTTGTCCCAATTCTTCCCATTCCCATTGAAACTTTTCAAGTCCCTCTCAAAATTGTAGAAATTCTGTTGAAGCTTTTAAAATTCTCTCTAGAATTTTCAAAATCCATGTCCACATGTTTACAATTTCACGTCAAAAAATGGCTAAAATTCCAGTTGAAATTTTTTCAAAGTCCCTTAAAAATTTTCCAATTTTTGTCCCAATTCTTCCCATTCCCATTGAAACTTTTCAAATCCCTCTCAAAATTGTTGAAATTCTGTTGAAGCTTTTAAAATTCTCTCTAGAATTTTCAAAATCCATGGCCACATGTTTACAATTTCACGTCAAAAAATGGCTAAAATTCCAGTTGAAATTTTTTCAAAGTCCCTTAAAAAATTTCCAATTTTTGTCCCAATTCTTCCCATTCCCATTGAAACTTTTCAAATCCCTCTCAAAATTGTAGAAATTCTGTTGAAGCTTTTAAAATTCTCTCTAGAATTTTCAAAATCCATGTCCACATGTTTACAATTTCACGTCAAAAAATGGCTAAAATTCCAGTTGAAATTTTTTCAAAGTCCCTTAAAAATTTTCCAATTTTTGTCCCAATTCTTCCCATTCCCATTGAAACTTTTCAAATCCCTCTCAAAATTGTAGAAATTCTCTTGAAGCTTTTAAAATTCTCTCTAGAATTTTCAAAATCCATGTCCACATGTTTACAATTTCATGTCAAAAAATGGCTAAAATTCCAGTTGAAATTTTTTCAAAGTCCCTTAAAAATTTTCCAATTTTTGTCCCAATTCTTCCCATTCCCATTGAAACTTTTCAAATCCCTCTCAAAATTGTTGAAATTCTCTTGAAGCTTTTAAAATTCTCTCTAGAATTTTCAAAATCCATGGCCACATGTTTACAATTTCACATAAAAAAATTGCTAAAATTCCAGTTGAAATTTTTTCCAAGTCCCTTAAAAATTTTCCAATTTTTGTCCCAATTCTTCCCATTCCCATTGAAACTTTTCAAATCCCTCTCAAAATTGTTGAAATTCTCTTGAAGCTTTTAAAATTCTCTCTAGAATTTTCAAAATCCATGTCCACATGTTTACAATTTCACGTCAAAAAATGGCTAAAATTCCAGTTGAAATTTTTTCAAAGTCCCTTAAAAATTTTCCAATTTTTGTCCCAATTCTTCCCATTCCCATTGAAACTTTTCAAATCCCTCTCAAAATTGTTGAAATTCTCTTGAAGCTTTTAAAATTCTCTCTAGAATTTTCAAAATCCATGTCCACATGTTTACAATTTCATGTCAAAAAATGGCTAAAATTGCAGTTGAAATTTTTTCAAAGTCCCTTAAAAATTTTCCAATTTTTGTCCCAATTCTTCCCATTCCCATTGAAACTTTTCAAATCCCTCTCAAAATTGTTGAAATTCTCTTGAAGCTTTTAAAATTCTCTCTAGAATTTTCAAAATCCATGGCCACATGTTTACAATTTCACGTCAAAAAATGGCTAAAATTCCAGTTGAAATTTTTTCAAAGTCCCTTAAAAAATTTCCAATTTTTGTCCCAATTCTTCCCATTCCCATTGAAACTTTTCAAATCCCTCTCAAAATTGTTGAAATTCTCTTGAAGCTTTTAAAATTCTCTCTAGAATTTTCAAAATCCATGTCCACATGTTTACAATTTCACGTCAAAAAATGGCTAAAATTCCAGTTGAAATTTTTTCAAAGTCCCTTAAAAATTTTCCAATTTTTGTCCCAATTCTTCCCATTCCCATTGAAACTTTTCAAATCCCTCTCAAAATTGTTGAAATTCTCTTGAAGCTTTTAAAAATCTCTCTAGAATTTTCAAAATCCATGTCCACATGTTTACAATTTCACATAAAAAAATTGCTAAAATTCCAGTTGAAATTTTTTCAAAGTCCCTTAAAAATTTTCCAATTTTTGTCCCAATTCTTCCCATTCCCATTGAAACTTTTCAAATCCCTCTCAAAATTGTAGAAATTCTCTTGAAGCTTTTAAAATTCTCTCTAGAATTTTCAAAATCCATGGCCACATGTTTACAATTTCACGTAACAAAATGGCTAAAATTCCAGTTGAAATTTTTTCAAAGTCCCTTAAAAATTTTCCAATTTTTGTCCCAATTCTTCCCATTCCCATTGAAACTTTTCAAATCCCTCTCAAAATTGTAGAAATTCTGTTGAAGCTTTTAAAATTCTCTCTAGAATTTTCAAAATCCATGGCCACATGTTTACAATTTCACGTCAAAAAATGGCTAAAATTCCAGTTGAAATTTTTTCAAAGTCCCTTAAAAATTTTCCAATTTTTGTCCCAATTCTTCCCATTCCCATTGAAACTTTTCAAATCCCTCTCAAAATTGTTGAAATTCTGTTGAAGCTTTTAAAATTCTCTCTAGAATTTTCAAAATCCATGTCCACATGTTTACAATTTCACGTCAAAAAATGGCTAAAATTCCAGTTGAAATTTTTTCAAAGTCCCTTAAAAATTTTCCAATTTTTGTCCCAATTCTTCCCATTCCCATTGAAACTTTACAAATCCCTCTCAAAATTGTTGAAATTCTGTTGAAGCTTTTAAAATTCTCTCTAGAATTTTCAAAATCCATGTCCACATGTTTACAATTTCACGTAAAAAAAAATGCTAAAATTTCAGTTGAAATTTTTTCAAAGTCCCTTAAAAATTTTCCAATTTTTGTCCCAATTCTTCCCATTCCCATTGAAACTTTTCAAATCCCTCTCAAAATTGTTGAAATTCTCTTGAAGCTTTTAAAATTCTCTCTAGAATTTTCAAAATCCATGTCCACATGTTTACAATTTCACGTCAAAAAATGGCTAAAATTCCAGTTGAAATTTTTTCAAAGTCCCTTAAAAATTTTCCAATTTTTGTCCCAATTCTTCCCATTCCCATTGAAACTTTTCAAATCCCTCTCAAAATTGTAGAAATTCTCTTGAAGCTTTTAAAATTCTCTCTAGAATTTTCAAAATCCATGGCCACATGTTTACAATTTCACGTCAAAAAATGGCTAAAATTCCAGTTGAAATTTTTTCAAAGTCCCTGAAAAATTTCCAATTTTTGTTCCAATTCTTCCCATTCCCATTGAAACTTTTCAAATCCCTCTCAAAATTGTAGAAATTCTGTTGAAGCTTTTAAAATTCTCTCTAGAATTTTCAAAATCCATGGCCACATGATTACAATTTCATGTCAAAAAATGGCTAAAATTCCAGTTGAAATTTTTTCAAAGTCCCTTAAAAATTTTCCCATTTTTGTCCCAATTCTTCCCATTCCCATTGAAACTTTTCAAATCCCTCTCAAAATTGTAGAAATTCTGTTAAAGCTTTTAAAATTCTCTCTAGAATTTTCAAAATCCATGTCCACATGTTTACAATTTCACGTCAAAAAATGGCTAAAATTCCAGTTGAAATTTTTTCAAAGTCCCTTAAAAATTTTCCAATTTTTGTCCCAATTCTTCCCATTCCCATTGAAACTTTTCAAATCCCTCTCAAAATTGTTGAAATTCTGTTAAAGCTTTTAAAATTCTCTCTAGAATTTTCAAAATCCATGTCCACATGTTTACAATTTCACGTCAAAAAATGGCTAAAATTCCAGTTGAAATTTTTTCAAAGTCCCTGAAAAATTTCCAATTTTTGTTCCAATTCTTCCCATTCCCATTGAAACTTTTCAAATCCCTCTCAAAATTGTAGAAATTCTGTTGAAGCTTTTAAAATTCTCTCTAGAATTTTCAAAATCCATGGCCACATGTTTACAATTTCATGTCAAAAAATGGCTAAAATTCCAGTTGAAATTTTTTCAAAGTCCCTTAAAAATTTTCCCATTTTTGTCCCAATTCTTCCCATTCCCATTGAAACTTTTCAAATCCCTCTCAAAATTGTAGAAATTCTGTTAAAGCTTTTAAAATTCTCTCTAGAATTTTCAAAATCCATGTCCACATGTTTACAATTTCACGTCAAAAAATGGCTAAAATTCCAGTTGAAATTTTTTCAAAGTCCCTTAAAAATTTTCCAATTTTTGTCCCAATTCTTCCCATTCCCATTGAAACTTTTCAAATCCCTCTCAAAATTGTTGAAATTCTGTTAAAGCTTTTAAAATTCTCTCTAGAATTTTCAAAATCCATGTCCACATGTTTACAATTTCACGTCAAAAAATGGCTAAAATTCCAGTTGAAATTTTTTCAAAGTCCCTGAAAAATTTCCAATTTTTGTTCCAATTCTTCCCATTCCCATTGAAACTTTTCAAATCCCTCTCAAAATTGTAGAAATTCTGTTGAAGCTTTTAAAATTCTCTCTAGAATTTTCAAAATCCATGGCCACATGTTTACAATTTCATGTCAAAAAATGGCTAAAATTCCAGTTGAAATTTTTTCAAAGTCCCTTAAAAATTTTCCCATTTTTGTCCCAATTCTTCCCATTCCCATTGAAACTTTTCAAATCCCTCTCAAAATTGTAGAAATTCTGTTAAAGCTTTTAAAATTCTCTCTAGAATTTTCAAAATCCATGTCCACATGTTTACAATTTCACGTCAAAAAATGGCTAAAATTCCAGTTGAAATTTTTTCAAAGTCCCTTAAAAATTTTCCAATTTTTGTCCCAATTCTTCCCATTCCCATTGAAACTTTACAAATCCCTCTCAAAATTGTTGAAATTCTCTTGAAGCTTTTAAAATTCTCTCTAGAATTTTCAAAATCCATGTCCACATGTTTACAATTTCACGTCAAAAAATGGCTAAAATTCCAGTTGAAATTTTTTCAAAGTCCCTTAAAAATTTTCCAATTTTTGTCCCAATTCTTCCCATTCCCATTGAAACTTTTCAAATCCCTCTCAAAATTGTAGAAATTCTCTTGAAGCTTTTAAATTCTCTCTAGAATTTTCAAAATCCATGTCCACATGTTTACAATTTCACGTCAAAAAATGGCTAAAATTCCAGTTGAAATTTTTTCAAAGTCCCTTAAAAAATTTCCAATTTTTGTTCCAATTCTTCCCATTCCCATTGAAACTTTTCAAATCCCTCTCAAAATTGTTGAAATTCTGTTGAAGCTTTTAAAATTCTCTCTAGAATTTTCAAAATCCATGGCCACATGTTTACAATTTCACGTCAAAAAATGGCTAAAATTCCAGTTGAAATTTTTTCAAAGTCCCTTAAAAATTTTCCAATTTTTGTCCCAATTCTTCCCATTCCCATTGAAACTTTTCAAATCCCTCTCAAAATTGTAGAAATTCTGTTAAAGCTTTTAAAATTCTCTCTAGAATTTTCAAAATCCATGTCCACATGTTTACAATTTCACGTCAAAAAATGGCTAAAATTCCAGTTGAAATTTTTTCAAAGTCCCTTAAAAATTTTCCAATTTTTGTCCCAATTCTTCCCATTCCCAATGAAACTTTTCAAATCCCTCTCAAAATTGTAGAAATTCTCTTGAAGCTTTTAAAATTCTCTCTAGAATTTTCAAAATCCATGTCCACATGTTTACAATTTCACATCAAAAAATGGCTAAAATTCCAGTTGAAATTTTTTCAAAGTCCCTTAAAAATTTTCCAATTTTTGTCCCAATTCTTCCCATTCCCATTGAAACTTTTCAAATCCCTCTCAAAATTGTTGAAATTCTGTTGAAGCTTTTAAAATTCTCTCTAGAATTTTCAAAATCCATGTCCACATGTTTACAATTTCACGTAAAAAAAAAGCTAAAATTTCAGTTGAAATTTTTTCAAAGTCCCTTAAAAATTTTCCAATTTTTGTCCCAATTCTTCCCATTCCCATTGAAACTTTTCAAATCCCTCTCAAAATTGTTGAAATTCTCTTGAAGCTTTTAAAATTCTCTCTAGAATTTTCAAAATCCATGTCCACATGTTTACAATTTCACGTCAAAAAATGGCTAAAATTCCAGTTGAAATTTTTTCAAAGTCCCTTAAAAAATTTCCAATTTTTGTCCCAATTCTTCCCATTCCCATTGAAACTTTTCAAATCCCTCTCAAAATTGTTGAAATTCTCTTGAAGCTTTTAAAATTCTCTCTAGAATTTTCAAAATCCATGTCCACATGTTTACAATTTCACGTCAAAAAATGGCTAAAATTCCAGTTGAAATTTTTTCAAAGTCCCTTAAAAAATTTCCAATTTTTGTCCCAATTCTTCCCATTCCCATTGAAACTTTTCAAATCCCTCTCAAAATTGTTGAAATTCTCTTGAAGCTTTTAAAATTCTCTCTAGAATTTTCAAAATCCATGTCCACATGTTTACAATTTCACGACAAAAAATGGCTAAAATTCCAGTTGAAATTTTTTCAAAGTCCCTTAAAAATTTTCCAATTTTTGTCCCAATTCTTCCCATTCCCATTGAAACTTTTCAAATCCCTCTCAAAATTGTTGAAATTCTCTTGAAGCTTTTAAAAATCTCTCTAGAATTTTCAAAATCCATGTCCACATGTTTACAATTTCACATAAAAAAATTGCTAAAATTCCAGTTGAAATTTTTTCAAAGTCCCTTAAAAATTTTCCAATTTTTGTCCCAATTCTTCCCATTCCCATTGAAACTTTTTCAAATCCCTCTCAAAATTGTAGAAATTCTCTTGAAGCTTTTAAAATTCTCTCTAGAATTTTCAAAATCCATGGCCACATGTTTACAATTTCACGTAACAAAATGGCTAAAATTCCAGTTGAAATTTTTTCAAAGTCCCTTAAAAATTTTCCAATTTTTGTCCCAATTCTTCCCATTCCCATTGAAACTTTTCAAATCCCTCTCAAAATTGTTGAAATTCTGTTGAAGCTTTTAAAATTCTCTCTAGAATTTTCAAAATCCATGTCCACATGTTTACAATTTCACGTCAAAAAATGGCTAAAATTCCAGTTGAAATTTTTTCAAAGTCCCTTAAAAATTTTCCAATTTTTGTCCCAATTCTTCCCATTCCCATTGAAACTTTTCAAATCCCTCTCAAAATTGTTGAAATTCTCTTGAAGCTTTTAAAATTCTCTCTAGAATTTTCAAAATCCATGTCCACATGTTTACAATTTCACGTCAAAAAATGGCTAAAATTCCAGTTGAAATTTTTTCAAAGTCCCTTAAAAATTTTCCAATTTTTGTCCCAATTCTTCCCATTCCCATTGAAACTTTACAAATCCCTCTCAAAATTGTTGAAATTCTGTTGAAGCTTTTAAAATTCTCTCTAGAATTTTCAAAATCCATGTCCACATGTTTACAATTTCACGTAAAAAAAAATGCTAAAATTTCAGTTGAAATTTTTTCAAAGTCCCTTAAAAATTTTCCAATTTTTGTCCCAATTCTTCCCATTCCCATTGAAACTTTTCAAATCCCTCTCAAAATTGTTGAAATTCTGTTGAAGCTTTTAAAATTCTCTCTAGAATTTTCAAAATCCATGTCCACATGTTTACAATTTCACGTCAAAAAATGGCTAAAATTCCAGTTGAAATTTTTTCAAAGTCCCTTAAAAATTTTCCAATTTTTGTCCCAATTCTTCCCATTCCCATTGAAACTTTTCAAATCCCTCTCAAAATTGTAGAAATTCTCTTGAAGCTTTTAAAATTCTCTCTAGAATTTTCAAAATCCATGTCCACATGTTTACAATTTCACGTCAAAAAATGGCTAAAATTCCAGTTGAAATTTTTTCAAAGTCCCTTAAAAATTTTCCAATTTTTGTCCCAATTCTTCCCATTCCCATTGAAACTTTTCAAATCCCTCTCAAAATTGTTGAAATTCTCTTGAAGCTTTTAAAATTCTCTCTAGAATTTTCAAAATCCATGGCCACATGTTTACAATTTCACGTCAAAAAATGGCTAAAATTCCAGTTGAAATTTTTTCAAAGTCCCTGAAAAATTTCCAATTTTTGTCCCAATTCTTCCCATTCCCATTGAAACTTTTCAAATCCCTCTCAAAATTGTAGAAATTCTGTTGAAGCTTTTAAAATTCTCTCTAGAATTTTCAAAATCCATGGCCACATGTTTACAATTTCATGTCAAAAAATGGCTAAAATTCCAGTTGAAATTTTTTCAAAGTCCCTTAAAAATTTTCCCATTTTTGTCCCAATTCTTCCCATTCCCATTGAAACTTTTCAAATCCCTCTCAAAATTGTAGAAATTCTGTTAAAGCTTTTAAAATTCTCTCTAGAATTTTCAAAATCCATGTCCACATGTTTACAATTTCACGTCAAAAAATGGCTAAAATTCCAGTTGAAATTTTTTCAAAGTCCCTTAAAAATTTTCCAATTTTTGTCCCAATTCTTCCCATTCCCATTGAAACTTTTCAAATCCCTCTCAAAATTGTTGAAATTCTGTTAAAGCTTTTAAAATTCTCTCTAGAATTTTCAAAATCCATGTCCACATGTTTACAATTTCACGTCAAAAAATGGCTAAAATTCCAGTTGAAATTTTTTCAAAGTCCCTGAAAAATTTCCAATTTTTGTTCCAATTCTTCCCATTCCCATTGAAACTTTTCAAATCCCTCTCAAAATTGTAGAAATTCTGTTGAAGCTTTTAAAATTCTCTCTAGAATTTTCAAAATCCATGGCCACATGTTTACAATTTCATGTCAAAAAATGGCTAAAATTCCAGTTGAAATTTTTTCAAAGTCCCTTAAAAATTTTCCCATTTTTGTCCCAATTCTTCCCATTCCCATTGAAACTTTTCAAATCCCTCTCAAAATTGTAGAAATTCTGTTAAAGCTTTTAAAATTCTCTCTAGAATTTTCAAAATCCATGTCCACATGTTTACAATTTCACGTCAAAAAATGGCTAAAATTCCAGTTGAAATTTTTTCAAAGTCCCTTAAAAATTTTCCAATTTTTGTCCCAATTCTTCCCATTCCCATTGAAACTTTACAAATCCCTCTCAAAATTGTTGAAATTCTCTTGAAGCTTTTAAAATTCTCTCTAGAATTTTCAAAATCCATGTCCACATGTTTACAATTTCACGTCAAAAAATGGCTAAAATTCCAGTTGAAATTTTTTCAAAGTCCCTTAAAAATTTTCCAATTTTTGTCCCAATTCTTCCCATTCCCATTGAAACTTTTCAAATCCCTCTCAAAATTGTTGAAATTCTCTTGAAGCTTTTAAAATTCTCTCTAGAATTTTCAAAATCCATGTCCACATGTTTACAATTTCACGTCAAAAAATGGCTAAAATTCCAGTTGAAATTTTTTCAAAGTCCCTTAAAAATTTTCCAATTTTTGTCCCAATTCTTCCCATTCCCATTGAAACTTTTCAAATCCCTCTCAAAATTGTTGAAATTCTCTTGAAGCTTTTAAAATTCTCTCTAGAATTTTCAAAATCCATGGCCACATGTTTACAATTTCACGTCAAAAAAAATGCTAAAATTCCAGTTGAAATTTTTTCAAAGTCCCTTAAAAATTTTCCAATTTTTGTCCCAATTCTTCCCATTCCCATTGAAACTTTTCAAATCCCTCTCAAAATTGTAGAAATTCTGTTAAAGCTTTTAAAATTCTCTCTAGAATTTTCAAAATCCATGTCCACATGTTTACAATTTCACGTCAAAAAATGGCTAAAATTCCAGTTGAAATTTTTTCAAAGTCCCTTAAAAATTTTCCAATTTTTGTCCCAATTCTTCCCATTCCCATTGAAACTTTTCAAATCCCTCTCAAAATTGTTGAAATTTTCTTGAAGCTTTTAAAATTCTCTCTAGAATTTTCAAAATCCATGTCCACATGTTTACAATTTCACATCAAAAAATGGCTAAAATTCCAGTTGAAATTTTTTCAAAGTCCCTTAAAAATTTTCCAATTTTTGTCCCAATTCTTCCCATTCCCATTGAAACTTTTCAAATCCCTCTCAAAATTGTTGAAATTCTCTTGAAGCTTTTAAAATTCTCTCTAGAATTTTCAAAATCCATGGCCACATGTTTACAATTTCACGTCAAAAAATGGCTAAAATTCCAGTTGAAATTTTTCAAAGTCCCTTAAAAATTTTCCAATTTTTGTCCCAATTCTTCCCATTCCCATTGAAACTTTACAAATCCCTCTCAAAATTGTTGAAATTCTGTTGAAGCTTTTAAAATTCTCTCTAGAATTTTCAA
>NW_028114980.1:0-25757 GCF_964273445.1 Streptopelia decaocto
CATTGAAACTTTTCAAATCCCTCTCAAAATTGTTGAAATTCTGTTGAAGCTTTTAAAATTCTCTCTAGAATTTTCAAAATCCATGGCCACATGTTTACAATTTCACGTCAAAAAATGGCTAAAATTCCAGTTGAAATTTTTTCAAAGTCCCTTCAAAATTTTCCAATTTTTGTCCCAATTCTTCCCATTCCCATTGAAACTTTTCAAATCCCTCTCAAAATTGTTGAAATTCTGTTGAAGCTTTTAAAATTCTCTCTAGAATTTTCAAAATCCATGTCCACATGTTTACAATTTCACGTCAAAAATGGCTAAAATTCCAGTTGCAATTTTTTCAAAGTCCCTGAAAAATTTTCCAATTTTTGTCCCAATTCTTCCCATTCCCATTGAAACTTTTCAAATCCCTCTCAAAATTGTGGAAATTCTCTTGAAGCTTTTAAAATTCTCTCTAGAATTTTCAAAATCCATGTCCACATGTTTACAATTTCACGTCAAAAAATGGCTAAAATTCCAGTTGCAATTTTTTCAAAGTCCCTTCAAAATTTTCCAATTTTTGTCCCAATTCTTCCCATTCCCATTGAAACTTTTCAAATCCCTCTCAAAATTGTGGAAATTCTGTTGAAGCTTTTAAAATTCTCTCTAGAATTTTCAAAATCCATGGCCACATGTTTACAATTTCACGTCAAAAAATGGCTAAAATTCCAGTTGAAATTTTTTCAAAGTCCCTTCAAAATTTTCCAATTTTTGTCCCAATTCTTCCCATTCCCATTAAAACTTTTCAAATCCCTCTCAAAATTGTTGAAATTCTGTTGAAGCTTTTAAAATTCTCTCTAGAATTTTCAAAAGCCACTTCATCATGTTTACAATTTCACGTCAAAAAATGGCTAAAATTCCAGTTGCAATTTTTTCAAAGTCCCTGAAAAATTTTCCAATTTTTGTCCCAATTCTTCCCATTCCCATTGAAACTTTTCAAATCCCTCTCAAAATTGTTGAAATTCTGTTGAAGCTTTTAAAATTCTCTCTAGAATTTTCAAAATCCATGTCCACATGTTTACAATTTCACGTCAAAAAATGGCTAAAATTCCAGTTGCAATTTTTTCAAAGTCCCTTAAAAATTTTCCAATTTTTGTCCCAATTCTTCCCATTCCCATTGAAACTTTTCAAATCCCTCTCAAAATTGTGGAAATTCTGTTGAAGCTTTTAAAATTCTCTCTAGAATTTTCAAAATCCATGGCCACATGTTTACAATTTCACGTAAAAAAAAATGCTAAAATTCCAGTTGAAATTTTTTCAAAGTCCCTTAAAAATTTTCCAATTTTTGTCCCAATTCTTCCCATTCCCATTGAAACTTTTCAAATCCCTCTCAAAATTGTTGAAATTCTCTTGAAGCTTTTAAAATTCTCTCTAGAATTTTCAAAATCCATGTCCACATGTTTACTATTTCACGTCAAAAAATTGGAAAATTCCAGTTGAAATTTTTTCAAAGTCCCTGAAAAATTTTCCAATTTTTGTCCCAATTCTTCCCATTCCCATTGAAACTTTTCAAATCCCTCTCAAAATTGTTGAAATTCTGTTGAAGCTTTTAAAATTCTCTCTAGAATTTTCAAAATCCACTTCAACATGTTTACAATTTCACGTCAAAAAATGGCTAAAATTCCAGCTGAAATTTTTTCAAAGTCCCTTAAAAATTTTCCAATTTTTGTCCCAATTCTTCCCATTCCCATTGAAACTTTTCAAATCCCTCTCAAAATTGTGGAAATTCTCTTGAAGCTTTTAAAATTCTCTCTAGAATTTTCAAAAGCCACTTCATCATGTTTACAATTTCACGTCAAAAAATGGCTAAAATTCCAGTTGAAATTTTTTCAAAGTCCCTTAAAAATTTTCCAATTTTTGTCCCAATTCTTCCCATTCCCATTGAAACTTTTCAAATCCCTCTCAAAATTGTTGAAATTCTCTTGAAGCTTTTAAAATTCTCTCTAGAATTTTCAAAATCCATGTCCACATGTTTACAATTTCACGTCAAAAAATGGCTAAAATTCCAGTTGAAATTTTTTCAAAGTCCCTGAAAAATTTTCCAATTTTTGTCCCAATTCTTCCCATTCCCATTGAAACTTTTCAAATCCCTCTCAAAATTGTGGAAATTCTGTTGAAGCTTTTAAAATTCTCTCTAGAATTTTCAAAATCCATGTCCACATGTTTACAATTTCACGTCAAAAAATGGCTAAAATTCCAGTTGAAATTTTTTCAAAGTCCCTTCAAAATTTTCCAATTTTTGTCCCAATTCTTCCCATTCCCATTGAAACTTTTCAAATCCCTCTCAAAATTGTTGAAATTCTGTTGAAGCTTTTAAAATTCTCTCTAGAATTTTCAAAATCCACTTCAACATGTTTACAATTTCACGTCAAAAAATGGCTAAAATTCCAGTTGAAATTTTTTCAAAGTCCCTTCAAAATTTTCCAATTTTTGTCCCAATTCTTCCCATTCCCATTGAAACTTTTCAAATCCCTCTCAAAATTGTTGAAATTCTGTTGAAGCTTTTAAAATTCTCTCTAGAATTTTCAAAATCCATGGCCACATGTTTACAATTTCACGTCAAAAAATGGCTAAAATTCCAGTTGAAATTTTTTCAAAGTCCCTTAAAAATTTTCCAATTTTTGTCCCAATTCTTCCCATTCCCATTGAAACTTTTCAAATCCCTCTCAAAATTGTTGAAATTCTCTTGAAGCTTTTAAAATTCTCTCTAGAATTTTCAAAATCCATGGCCACATGTTTACAATTTCACGTCAAAAAATGGCTAAAATTCCAGTTGAAATTTTTTCAAAGTCCCTTAAAAATTTTCCAATTTTTGTCCCAATTCTTCCCATTCCCATTGAAACTTTTCAAATCCCTCTCAAAATTGTTGAAATTCTGTTGAAGCTTTTAAAATTCTCTCTAGAATTTTCAAAATCCATGGCCACATGTTTACAATTTCACGTCAAAAAATGGCTAAAATTCCAGTTGAAATTTTTTCAAAGTCCCTTAAAAATTTTCCAATTTTTGTCCCAATTCTTCCCATTCCCATTGAAACTTTTCAAATCCCTCTCAAAATTGTTGAAATTCTGTTGAAGCTTTTAAAATTCTCTCTAGAATTTTCAAAATCCATGGCCACATGTTTACAATTTCACGTCAAAAAATGGCTAAAATTCCAGTTGAAATTTTTTCAAAGTCCCTGAAAAATTTTCCAATTTTTGTCCCAATTCTTCCCATTCCCATTGAAACTTTTCAAATCCCTCTCAAAATTGTGGAAATTCTGTTGAAGCTTTTAAAATTCTCCCTAGAATTTTCAAAATCCATGTCCACATGTTTACAATTTCACGTCAAAAAATGGCTAAAATTCCAGTTGAAATTTTTTCAAAGTCCCTTCAAAATTTTCCAATTTTTGTCCCAATTCTTCCCATTCCCATTGAAACTTTTCAAATCCCTCTCAAAATTGTTGAAATTCTGTTAAAGCTTTTAAAATTCTCTCTAGAATTTTCAAAATCCATGTCCACATGTTTACAATTTCACGTCAAAAAATGGCTAAAATTCCAGTTGAAATTTTTTCAAAGTCCCTTAAAAATTTTCCAATTTTTGTCCCAATTCTTCCCATTCCCATTGAAACTTTTCAAATCCCTCTCAAAATTGTTGACATTCTCTTGAAGCTTTTAAAATTCTCTCTAGAATTTTCAAAATCCATGTCCACATGTTTACAATTTCACGTAAAAAAAAATGCTAAAATTCCAGTTGAAATTTTTTCAAAGTCCCTTAAAAATTTTCCAATTTTTGTCCCAATTCTTCCCATTCCCATTGAAACTTTTCAAATCCCTCTCAAAATTGTTGAAATTCTGTTGAAGCTTTTAAAATTCTCTCTAGAATTTTCAAAATCCATGTCCACATGTTTACAATTTCACGTCAAAAAATGGCTAAAATTCCAGTTGAAATTTTTTCAAAGTCCCTTAAAAATTTTCCAATTTTTGTCCCAATTCTTCCCATTCCCATTGAAACTTTTCAAATCCCTCTCAAAATTGTTGAAATTCTCTTGAAGCTTTTAAAATTCTCTCTAGAATTTTCAAAATCCATGTCCACATGTTTACTATTTCACGTCAAAAAATTGGAAAATTCCAGTTGAAATTTTTTCAAAGTCCCTGAAAAATTTTCCAATTTTTGTCCCAATTCTTCCCATTCCCATTGAAACTTTTCAAATCCCTCTCAAAATTGTTGAAATTCTGTTGAAGCTTTTAAAATTCTCTCTAGAATTTTCAAAATCCACTTCAACATGTTTACAATTTCACGTCAAAAAATGGCTAAAATTCCAGCTGAAATTTTTTCAAAGTCCCTTAAAAATTTTCCAATTTTTGTCCCAATTCTTCCCATTCCCATTGAAACTTTTCAAATCCCTCTCAAAATTGTGGAAATTCTCTTGAAGCTTTTAAAATTCTCTCTAGAATTTTCAAAATCCATGTCCACATGTTTACAATTTCACGTCAAAAAATGGCTAAAATTCCAGTTGAAATTTTTTCAAAGTCCCTTCAAAATTTTCCAATTTTTGTCCCAATTCTTCCCATTCCCATTGAAACTTTTCAAATCCCTCTCAAAATTGTTGAAATTCTCTTGAAGCTTTTAAAATTCTCTCTAGAATTTTCAAAATCCATGGCCACATGTTTACAATTTCACGTCAAAAAATGGCTAAAATTCCAGTTGAAATTTTTTCAAAGTCCCTTAAAAATTTTCCAATTTTTGTCCCAATTCTTCCCATTCCCATTGAAACTTTTCAAATCCCTCTCAAAATTGTTGAAATTCTGTTGAAGCTTTTAAAATTCTCTCTAGAATTTTCAAAATCCATGTCCACATGTTTACAATTTCACGTCAAAAAATGGCTAAAATTCCAGTTGCAATTTTTTCAAAGTCCCTGAAAAATTTTCCAATTTTTGTCCCAATTCTTCCCATTCCCATTGAAACTTTTCAAATCCCTCTCAAAATTGTGGAAATTCTGTTGAAGCTTTTAAAATTCTCTCTAGAATTTTCAAAATCCATGTCCACATGTTTACAATTTCACATAAAAAAAGGCTAAAATTCCAGTTGAAATTTTTTAAAGTGCCTTAAAAATTTTCCAATTTTTGTCCCAATTCTTCCCATTCCCATTGAAACTTTTCAAATCCCTCTCAAAATTGTTGAAATTCTGTTGAAGCTTTTAAAATTCTCTCTAGAATTTTCAAAATCCATGTCCACATGTTTACAATTTCACGTCAAAAAATGGCTAAAATTCCAGTTGAAATTTTTTCAAAGTCCCTTCAAAATTTTCCAATTTTTGTCCCAATTCTTCCCATTCCCATTGAAACTTTTCAAATCCCTCTCAAAATTGTTGAAATTCTGTTGAAGCTTTTAAAATTCTCTCTAGAATTTTCAAAATCCACTTCAACATGTTTACAATTTCACGTCAAAAAATGGCTAAAATTCCAGTTGAAATTTTTTCAAAGTCCCTTAAAAATTTTCCAATTTTTGTCCCAATTCTTCCCATTCCCATTGAAACTTTTCAAATCCCTCTCAAAATTGTTGACATTCTCTTGAAGCTTTTAAAATTCTCTCTAGAATTTTCTTAATCCATGGCCACATGTTTACAATTTCACGTCAAAAAATGGCTAAAATTCCAGTTGAAATTTTTTCAAAGTCCCTTAAAAATTTTCCAATTTTTGTCCCAATTCTTCCCATTCCCATTGAAACTTTTCAAATCCCTCTCCAAATTGTTGAAATTCTGTTGAAGCTTTTAAAATTCTCTCTAGAATTTTCAAAATCCATGGCCACATGTTTACAATTTCACGTCAAAAAATGGCTAAAATTCCAGTTGAAATTTTTTCAAAGTCCCTTCAAAATTTTCCAATTTTTGTCCCAATTCTTCCCATTCCCATTGAAACTTTTCAAATCCCTCTCAAAATTGTTGAAATTCTGTTGAAGCTTTTAAAATTCTCTCTAGAATTTTCAAAATCCATGGCCACATGTTTACAATTTCACGTCATAAAATGGCTAAAATTCCAGTTGAAATTTTTTCAAAGTCCCTTAAAAATTTTCCAATTTTTGTCCCAATTCTTCCCATTCCCATTGAAACTTTTCAAATCCCTCTCAAAATTGTTGAAATTCTGTTGAAGCTTTTAAAATTCTCTCTAGAATTTTCAAAATCCATGGCCACATGTTTACAATTTCACGTCAAAAAATGGCTAAAATTCCAGTTGAAATTTTTTCAAAGTCCCTTAAAAATTTTCCAATTTTTGTCCCAATTCTTCCCATTCCCATTGAAACTTTTCAAATCCCTCTCAAAATTGTGGAAATTCTGTTGAAGCTTTTAAAATTCGCTCTAGAATTTTCAAAATCCACTTCAACATGTTTACAATTTCACGTCAAAAAATGGCTAAAATTCCAGTTGCAATTTTTTCAAAGTCCCTTCAAAATTTTCCAATTTTTGTCCCAATTCTTCCCATTCCCATTGAAACTTTTCAAATCCCTCTCAAAATTGTTGAAATTCTGTTAAAGCTTTTAAAATTCTCTCTAGAATTTTCAAAATCCATGTCCACATGTTTACAATTTCACGTCAAAAAATGGCTAAAATTCCAGTTGAAATTTTTTCAAAGTCCCTTAAAAATTTTCCAATTTTTGTCCCAATTCTTCCCATTCCCATTGAAACTTTTCAAATCCCTCTCAAAATTGTTGACATTCTCTTGAAGCTTTTAAAATTCTCTCTAGAATTTTCAAAATCCATGTCCACATGTTTACAATTTCACGTAAAAAAAAATGCTAAAATTCCAGTTGAAATTTTGTCAAAGTCCCTTAAAAATTTTCCAATTTTTGTCCCAATTCTTCCCATTCCCATTGAAACTTTTCAAATCCCTCTCAAAATTGTTGAAATTCTCTTGAAGCTTTTAAAATTCTCTCTAGAATTTTCAAAATCCATGTCCACATGTTTACAATTTCACGTCAAAAAATGGCTAAAATTCCAGTTGAAATTTTTTCAAAGTCCCTTAAAAATTTTCCAATTTTTGTCCCAATTCTTCCCATTCCCATTGAAACTTTTCAAATCCCTCTCAAAATTGTTGAAATTCTGTTGAAGCTTTTAAAATTCTCTCTAGAATTTTCAAAATCCACTTCAACATGTTTACAATTTCACGTCAAAAAATGGCTAAAATTCCAGTTGAAATTTTTTCAAAGTCCCTTCAAAATTTTCCAATTTTTGTCCCAATTCTTCCCATTCCCATTGAAACTTTTCAAATCCCTCTCAAAATTGTTGAAATTCTGTTGAAGCTTTTAAAATTCTCTCTAGAATTTTCAAAATCCATGTCCACATGTTTACAATTTCACGTCAAAAAATGGCTAAAATTCCAGTTGAAATTTTTTCAAAGTCCCTTCAAAATTTTCCAATTTTTGTCCCAATTCTTCCCATTCCCATTGAAACTTTTCAAATCCCTCTCAAAATTGTTGAAATTCTGTTGAAGCTTTTAAAATTCTCTCTAGAATTTTCAAAATCCATGTCCACATGTTTACAATTTCACGTAAAAAAAAATGCTAAAATTCCAGTTGAAATTTTTTCAAAGTCCCTTAAAAATTTTCCAATTTTTGTCCCAATTCTTCCCATTCCCATTGAAACTTTTCAAATCCCTCTCAAAATTGTTGAAATTCTCTTGAAGCTTTTAAAATTCTCTCTAGAATTTTCAAAATCCATGTCCACATGTTTACAATTTCACGTCAAAAAATGGCTAAAATTCCAGTTGAAATTTTTTCAAAGTCCCTTAAAAATTTTCCAATTTTTGTCCCAATTCTTCCCATTCCCATTGAAACTTTTCAAATCCCTCTCAAAATTGTGGAAATTCTGTTGAAGCTTTTAAAATTCTCTCTAGAATTTTCAAAATCCATGTCCACATGTTTACAATTTCACGTCAAAAAATGGCTAAAATTCCAGTTGAAATTTTTTCAAAGTCCCTGAAAAATTTTCCAATTTTTGTCCCAATTCTTCCCATTCCCATTGAAACTTTTCAAATCCCTCTCAAAATTGTTGAAATTCTGTTGAAGCTTTTAAAATTCTCTCTAGAATTTTCAAAATCCATGGCCACATGTTTACAATTTCACGTCATAAAATGGCTAAAATTCCAGTTGAAATTTTTTCAAAGTCCCTTAAAAATTTTCCAATTTTTGTCCCAATTCTTCCCATTCCCATTGAAACTTTTCAAATCCCTCTCAAAATTGTTGAAATTCTGTTGAAGCTTTTAAAATTCTCTCTAGAATTTTCAAAATCCATGGCCACATGTTTACAATTTCACGTCAAAAAATGGCTAAAATTCCAGTTGAAATTTTTTCAAAGTCCCTTAAAAATTTTCCAATTTTTGTCCCAATTCTTCCCATTCCCATTGAAACTTTTCAAATCCCTCTCAAAATTGTTGACATTCTCTTGAAGCTTTTAAAATTCTCTCTAGAATTTTCAAAATCCATGTCCACATGTTTACAATTTCACGTAAAAAAAAATGCTAAAATTCCAGTTGAAATTTTTTCAAAGTCCCTTAAAAATTTTCCAATTTTTGTCCCAATTCTTCCCATTCCCATTGAAACTTTTCAAATCCCTCTCAAAATTGTGGAAATTCTCTTGAAGCTTTTAAAATTCTCTCTAGAATTTTCAAAATCCACTTCAACATGTTTACAATTTCACGTCAAAAAATGGCTAAAATTCCAGTTGAAATTTTTTCAAAGTCCCTTCAAAATTTTCCAATTTTTGTCCCAATTCTTCCCATTCCCATTGAAACTTTTCAAATCCCTCTCAAAATTGTTGAAATTCTGTTGAAGCTTTTAAAATTCTCTCTAGAATTTTCAAAATCCATGTCCACATGTTTACAATTTCACGTCAAAAAATGGCTAAAATTCCAGCTGAAATTTTTTCAAAGTCCCTTCAAAATTTTCCAATTTTTGTCCCAATTCTTCCCATTCCCATTGAAACTTTTCAAATCCCTCTCAAAATTGTTGAAATTCTGTTGAAGCTTTTAAAATTCTCTCTAGAATTTTCAAAATCCATGTCCACATGTTTACAATTTCACGTAAAAAAAAATGCTAAAATTCCAGTTGAAATTTTTTCAAAGTCCCTTAAAAATTTTCCAATTTTTGTCCCAATTCTTCCCATTCCCATTGAAACTTTTCAAATCCCTCTCAAAATTGTTGAAATTCTCTTGAAGCTTTTAAAATTCTCTCTAGAATTTTCAAAATCCATGTCCACATGTTTACAATTTCACGTCAAAAAATGGCTAAAATTCCAGTTGAAATTTTTTCAAAGTCCCTTAAAAATTTTCCAATTTTTGTCCCAATTCTTCCCATTCCCATTGAAACTTTTCAAATCCCTCTCAAAATTGTGGAAATTCTGTTGAAGCTTTTAAAATTCTCTCTAGAATTTTCAAAATCCATGTCCACATGTTTACAATTTCACGTCAAAAAATGGCTAAAATTCCAGTTGAAATTTTTTCAAAGTCCCTGAAAAATTTTCCAATTTTTGTCCCAATTCTTCCCATTCCCATTGAAACTTTTCAAATCCCTCTCAAAATTGTTGAAATTCTCTTGAAGCTTTTAAAATTCTCTCTAGAATTTTCAAAATCCATGGCCACATGTTTACAATTTCACGTCAAAAAATGGCTAAAATTCCAGTTGAAATTTTTTCAAAGTCCCTTAAAAATTTTCCAATTTTTGTCCCAATTCTTCCCATTCCCATTGAAACTTTTCAAATCCCTCTCAAAATTGTTGAAATTCTGTTGAAGCTTTTAAAATTCTCTCTAGAATTTTCAAAATCCATGGCCACATGTTTACAATTTCACGTCAAAAAATGGCTAAAATTCCAGTTGAAATTTTTTCAAAGTCCCTTCAAAATTTTCCAATTTTTGTCCCAATTCTTCCCATTCCCATTGAAACTTTTCAAATCCCTCTCAAAATTGTTGAAATTCTCTTGAAGCTTTTAAAATTCTCTCTAGAATTTTCAAAATCCATGTCCACATGTTTACAATTTCACGTCAAAAAATGGCTAAAATTCCAGTTGAAATTTTTTCAAAGTCCCTGAAAAATTTTCCAATTTTTGCCCCAATTCTTCCCATTCCCAAATGAAACTTTTCAAATCCCTCTCAAAATTGTGGAAATTCTGTTGAAGCTTTTAAAATTCTCTCTAGAATTTTCAAAATCCATGGCCACATGTTTACAATTTCACGTCAAAAAATGGCTAAAATTCCAGTTGAAATTTTTTCAAAGTCCCTTAAAAATTTTCCAATTTTTGCCCCAATTCTTCCCATTCCCATTGAAACTTTTCAAATCCCTCTCAAAATTGTGGAAATTCTGTTGAAGCTTTTAAAATTCTCCCTAGAATTTTCAAAATCCATGTCCACATGTTTACAATTTCACGTCAAAAAATGGCTAAAATTCCAGTTGAAATTTTTTCAAAGTCCCTTCAAAATTTTCCAATTTTTGTCCCAATTCTTCCCATTCCCATTGAAACTTTTCAAATCCCTCTCAAAATTGTGGAAATTCTCTTGAAGCTTTTAAAATTCTCTCTAGAATTTTCAAAATCCATGTCCACATGTTTACAATTTCACGTCAAAAAATGGCTAAAATTCCAGTTGAAATTTTTTCAAAGTCCCTTAAAATTTTCCAATTTTTGTCCCAATTCTTCCCATTCCCATTGAAACTTTTCAAATCCCTCTCAAAATTGTTGAAATTCTCTTGAAGCTTTTAAAATTCTCTCTAGAATTTTCAAAATCCATGTCCACATGTTTACAATTTCACGTAAAAAAAAATGCTAAAATTCCAGTTGCAATTTTTTCAAAGTCCCTTAAAAATTTTCCAATTTTTGTCCCAATTCTTCCCATTCCCATTGAAACTTTTCAAATCCCTCTCAAAATTGTTGAAATTCTCTTGAAGCTTTTAAAATTCTCTCTAGAATTTTCAAAATCCACTTCATCATGTTTACAATTTCACGTCAAAAAATGGCTAAAATTCCAGTTGAAATTTTTTCAAAGTCCCTTAAAAATTTTCCAATTTTTGTCCCAATTCTTCCCATTCCCATTGAAACTTTTCAAATCCCTCTCAAAATTGTTGAAATTCTCTTGAAGCTTTTAAAATTCTCTCTAGAATTTTCAAAATCCATGGCCACATGTTTACAATTTCACGTCAAAAAATGGCTAAAATTCCAGTTGAAATTTTTTCAAAGTCCCTTAAAAATTTTCCAATTTTTGTCCCAATTCTTCCCATTCCCATTGAAACTTTTCAAATCCCTCTCAAAATTGTTGAAATTCTGTTGAAGCTTTTAAAATTCTCTCTAGAATTTTCAAAATCCATGGCCACATGTTTACAATTTCACGTCAAAAAATGGCTAAAATTCCAGTTGAAATTTTTTCAAAGTCCCTTAAAAATTTTCCAATTTTTGTCCCAATTCTTCCCATTCCCATTGAAACTTTTCAAATCCCTCTCAAAATTGTTGAAATTCTGTTGAAGCTTTTAAAATTCTCTCTAGAATTTTCAAAATCCATGGCCACATGTTTACAATTTCACGTCAAAAAATGGCTAAAATTCCAGTTGAAATTTTTTCAAAGTCCCTTAAAAAATTTCCAATTTTTGCCCCAATTCTTCCCATTCCCATTGAAACTTTTCAAATCCCTCTCAAAATTGTTGAAATTCTGTTGAAGCTTTTAAAATTCTCTCTAGAATTTTCAAAATCCATGTCCACATGTTTACAATTTCACGTCAAAAAATGGCTAAAATTCCAGTTGAAATTTTGTCAAAGTCCCTTAAAAATTTTCCAATTTTTGTCCCAATTCTTCCCATTCCCATTGAAACTTTTCAAATCCCTCTCAAAATTGTTGACATTCTCTTGAAGCTTTTAAAATTCTCTCTAGAATTTTCAAAATCCATGTCCACATGTTTACAATTTCACGTAAAAAAAAATGCTAAAATTCCAGTTGAAATTTTTTCAAAGTCCCTTAAAAATTTTCCAATTTTTGTCCCAATTCTTCCCATTCCCATTGAAACTTTTCAAATCCCTCTCAAAATCGTTGAAATTCTCTTGAAGCTTTTAAAATTCTCTCTAGAATTTTCAAAATCCATGTCCACATGTTTACAATTTCACGTCAAAAAATTGGAAAATTCCAGTTGAAATTTTTTCAAAGTCCCTTAAAAATTTTCCAATTTTTGTACCAATTCTTCCCATTCCCATTGAAACTTTTCAAATCCCTCTCAAAATTGTTGAAATTCTGTTGAAGCTTTTAAAATTCTCTCTAGAATTTTCAAAATCCATGTCCACATGTTTACAATTTCACATAAAAAATTGCTAAAATTCCAGTTGAAATTTTTTCAAAGTCCCTTAAAAATTTTCCAATTTTTGTCCCAATTCTTCCCATTCCCATTGAAACTTTTCAAATCCCTCTCAAAATTGTGGAAATTCTCTTGAAGCTTTTAAAATTCTCTCTAGAATTTTCAAAATCCATGTCCACATGTTTACAATTTCACGTCAAAAAATGGCTAAAATTCCAGTTGCAATTTTTTCAAAGTCCCTTCAAAATTTTCCAATTTTTGTCCCAATTCTTCCCATTCCCATTGAAACTTTTCAAATCCCTCTCAAAATTGTTGAAATTCTGTTGAAGCTTTTAAAATTCTCTCTAGAATTTTCAAAATCCATGGCCACATGTTTACAATTTCACGTCAAAAAATGGCTAAAATTCCAGTTGAAATTTTTTCAAAGTCCCTTAAAAATTTTCCAATTTTTGTCCCAATTCTTCCCATTCCCATTGAAACTTTTCAAATCCCTCTCAAAATTGTTGAAATTCTGTTGAAGCTTTTAAAATTCTCTCTAGAATTTTCAAAATCCATGGCCACATGTTTACAATTTCACGTCAAAAAATGGCTAAAATTCCAGTTGAAATTTTTTCAAAGTCCCTTAAAAATTTTCCAATTTTTGTCCCAATTCTTCCCATTCCCATTGAAACTTTTCAAATCCCTCTCAAAATTGTTGAAATTCTGTTGAAGCTTTTAAAATTCTCTCTAGAATTTTCAAAATCCATGGCCACATGTTTACAATTTCACGTCAAAAAATGGCTAAAATTCCAGTTGCAATTTTTTCAAAGTCCCTTCAAAATTTTCCAATTTTTGTCCCAATTCTTCCCATTCCCATTGAAACTTTTCAAATCCCTCTCAAAATTGTTGAAATTCTCTTGAAGCTTTTAAAATTCTCTCTAGAATTTTCAAAATCCACTTCATCATGTTTACAATTTCACGTCAAAAAATGGCTAAAATTCCAGTTGAAATTTTTTCAAAGTCCCTTAAAAATTTTCCAATTTTTGTCCCAATTCTTCCCATTCCCATTGAAACTTTTCAAATCCCTCTCAAAATTGTTGAAATTCTCTTGAAGCTTTTAAAATTCTCTCTAGAATTTTCAAAATCCATGGCCACATGTTTACAATTTCACGTCAAAAAATGGCTAAAATTCCAGTTGAAATTTTTTCAAAGTCCCTTAAAAATTTTCCAATTTTTGTCCCAATTCTTCCCATTCCCATTGAAACTTTTCAAATCCCTCTCAAAATTGTTGAAATTCTGTTGAAGCTTTTAAAATTCTCTCTAGAATTTTCAAAATCCATGGCCACATGTTTACAATTTCACGTCAAAAAATGGCTAAAATTCCAGTTGAAATTTTTTCAAAGTCCCTTAAAAAATTTCCAATTTTTGCCCCAATTCTTCCCATTCCCATTGAAACTTTTCAAATCCCTCTCAAAATTGTGGAAATTCTGTTGAAGCTTTTAAAATTCTCCCTAGAATTTTCAAAATCCATGGCCACATGTTTACAATTTCACGTCAAAAAATGGCTAAAATTCCAGTTGCAATTTTTTCAAAGTCCCTTAAAAATTTTCCAATTTTTGTCCCAATTCTTCCCATTCCCATTGAAACTTTTCAAATCCCTCTCAAAATTGTTGAAATTCTCTTGAAGCTTTTAAAATTCTCTCTAGAATTTTCAAAATCCATGTCCACATGTTTACAATTTCACGTCAAAAAATGGCTAAAATTCCAGTTGAAATTTTGTCAAAGTCCCTTAAAAATTTTCCAATTTTTGTCCCAATTCTTCCCATTCCCATTGAAACTTTTCAAATCCCTCTCAAAATTGTTGACATTCTCTTGAAGCTTTTAAAATTCTCTCTAGAATTTTCAAAATCCATGTCCACATGTTTACAATTTCACGTAAAAAAAAATGCTAAAATTCCAGTTGAAATTTTGTCAAAGTCCCTTAAAAATTTTCCAATTTTTGTCCCAATTCTTCCCATTCCCATTGAAACTTTTCAAATCCCTCTCAAAATTGTTGAAATTCTCTTGAAGCTTTTAAAATTCTCTCTAGAATTTTCAAAATCCATGTCCACATGTTTACAATTTCACGTCAAAAAATTGGAAAATTCCAGTTGAAATTTTTTCAAAGTCCCTTAAAAATTTTCCAATTTTTGTACCAATTCTTCCCATTCCCATTGAAACTTTTCAAGTCCCTCTCAAAATTGTTGAAATTCTGTTGAAGCTTTTAAAATTCTCTCTAGAATTTTCAAAATCCATGTCCACATGTTTACAATTTCACATAAAAAATTGCTAAAATTCCAGTTGAAATTTTTTCAAAGTCCCTTAAAAATTTTCCAATTTTTGTCCCAATTCTTCCCATTCCCATTGAAACTTTTCAAATCCCTCTCAAAATTGTTGAAATTCTGTTGAAGCTTTTAAAATTCTCTCTAGAATTTTCAAAATCCATGTCCACATGTTTACAATTTCACGTCAAAAAATGGCTAAAATTCCAGTTGCAATTTTTTCAAAGTCCCTTCAAAATTTTCCAATTTTTGTCCCAATTCTTCCCATTCCCATTGAAACTTTTCAAATCCCTCTCAAAATTGTTGAAATTCTGTTGAAGCTTTTAAAATTCTCTCTAGAATTTTCAAAATCCATGGCCACATGTTTACAATTTCACGTCAAAAAATGGCTAAAATTCCAGTTGAAATTTTTTCAAAGTCCCTTAAAAATTTTCCAATTTTTGTCCCAATTCTTCCCATTCCCATTGAAACTTTTCAAATCCCTCTCCAAATTGTTGAAATTCTGTTGAAGCTTTTAAAATTCTCTCTAGAATTTTCAAAATCCATGGCCACATGTTTACAATTTCACGTCAAAAAATGGCTAAAATTCCAGTTGCAATTTTTTCAAAGTCCCTTCAAAATTTTCCAATTTTTGTCCCAATTCTTCCCATTCCCATTGAAACTTTTCAAATCCCTCTCAAAATTGTTGAAATTCTGTTGAAGCTTTTAAAATTCTCTCTAGAATTTTCAAAATCCATGTCCACATGTTTACAATTTCACGTCAAAAAATGGCTAAAATTCCAGTTGAAATTTTTTCAAAGTCCCTTAAAAATTTTCCAATTTTTGTCCCAATTCTTCCCATTCCCATTGAAACTTTTCAAATCCCTCTCAAAATTGTTGAAATTCTCTTGAAGCTTTTAAAATTCTCTCTAGAATTTTCAAAATCCACTTCATCATGTTTACAATTTCACGTCAAAAAATGGCTAAAATTCCAGTTGAAATTTTTTCAAAGTCCCTTAAAAATTTTCCAATTTTTGTCCCAATTCTTCCCATTCCCATTGAAACTTTTCAAATCCCTCTCAAAATTGTTGAAATTCTCTTGAAGCTTTTAAAATTCTCTCTAGAATTTTCAAAATCCATGTCCACATGTTTACAATTTCACGTCAAAAAATGGCTAAAATTCCAGTTGCAATTTTTTCAAAGTCCCTTAAAAATTTTCCAATTTTTGTCCCAATTCTTCCCATTCCCATTGAAACTTTTCAAATCCCTCTCAAAATTGTTGAAATTCTCTTGAAGCTTTTAAAATTCTCTCTAGAATTTTCAAAATCCATGTCCACATGTTTACAATTTCACGTCAAAAATGGCTAAAATTCCAGTTGAAATTTTTTCAAAGTCCCTTAAAAATTTTCCAATTTTTGTCCCAATTCTTCCCATTCCCATTGAAACTTTTCAAATCCCTCTCAAAATTGTTGAAATTCTCTTGAAGCTTTTAAAATTCTCTCTAGAATTTTCAAAATCCATGGCCACATGTTTACAATTTCACGTCAAAAAATGGCTAAAATTCCAGTTGAAATTTTTTCAAAGTCCCTGAAAAATTTTCCAATTTTTGTCCCAATTCTTCCCATTCCCATTGAAACTTTTCAAATCCCTCTCAAAATTGTGGAAATTCTGTTGAAGCTTTTAAAATTCTCTCTAGAATTTTCAAAATCCATGTCCACATGTTTACAATTTCACGTCAAAAAATGGCTAAAATTCCAGTTGCAATTTTTTCAAAGTCCCTTAAAAATTTTCCAATTTTTGTCCCAATTCTTCCCATTCCCATTGAAACTTTTCAAATCCCTCCCAAAATTGTTGAAATTCTCTTGAAGCTTTTAAAATTCTCTCTAGAATTTTCAAAAGCCATGTCCACATGTTTACAATTTCACGTCAAAAAATGGCTAAAATTCCAGTTGAAATTTTTTCAAAGTCCCTTAAAACTTTTCCAATTTTTGTCCCAATTCTTCCCATTCCCATTGAAACTCTTCAAATCCCTCTCAAAATTGTGGAAATCCTTTTGAAAGTTTGAAACTTCTCTCTAGAATTTTCAAAATCCACTTCAACATGTCTACATTTTCACGTCAAAATTGCTAAAATGCCAGTTGAAATTTTTTCAAAGTCCCTTAAAAACTTTCCAATTTTCGTCTCAATTCTTCCCATTCCCATTGAAACTTTTCAAATCCTTCTCAAAACTGTTGAAATTCTGTTGAAGCTTTTAAAATTCTCTCTAGAATTTTCAAAATCCACTTCAACATGTTTACAATTTCACATCAAAATTGCTAAAATTCCAGTTGCAATTTTTTCAAAGTCCCTTAAAAATTTTCCAATTTTTGTCCCAATTCTTCCCATTCCCATAGAAACTTTTCAAATCCCTCTCAAAATTGTTGAAATTCTGTTGAAGCTTTTAAAATTCTCTCTAGAATTTTCAAAATCCATGTCCACATGTTTACAATTTCACGTCAAAAAATGGCTAAAATTCCAGTTGAAATTTTGTCAAAGTCCCTTAAAAATTTTCCAATTTTTGTCCCAATTCTTCCCATTCCCATTGAAACTTTTCAAGTCCCTCTCAAAATTGTGGAAATTCTGTTGAAGCTTTTAAAATTCTCTCTAGAATTTTCAAAATCCATGTCCACATGTTTACAATTTCACGTCAAAAAATGGCTAAAATTCCAGTTGAAATTTTTTCAAAGTCCCTTAAAAATTTTCCAATTTTTGTCCCAATTCTTCCCATTCCCATTGAAACTTTTCAAGTCCCTCTCAAAATTGTGGAAATTCTGTTGAAGCTTTTAAAATTCTCTCTAGAATTTTCAAAATCCATGTCCACATGTTTACAATTTCACGTCAAAAAATGGCTAAAATTCCAGTTGCAATTTTTTCAAAGTCCCTTAAAAATTTTCCAATTTTTGTCCCAATTCTTCCCATTCCCATAGAAACTTTTCAAGTCCCTCTCAAAATTGTGGAAATTCTGTTGAAGCTTTTAAAATTCTCTCTAGAATTTTCAAAATCCATGTCCACATGTTTACAATTTCACGTCAAAAAATGGCTAAAATTCCAGTTGCAATTTTGTCAAAGTCCCTTAAAAATTTTCCAATTTTTGTCCCAATTCTTCCCATTCCCATTGAAACTTTTCAAATCCCTCTCAAAATTGTTGAAATTCTGTTGAAGCTTTTAAAATTCTCTCTAGAATTTTCAAAATCCATGTCCACATGTTTACAATTTCACGTCAAAAAATGGCTAAAATTCCAGTTGCAATTTTTTCAAAGTCCCTTAAAAATTTTCCAATTTTTGTCCCAATTCTTCCCATTCCCATTGAAACTTTTCAAATCCCTCCCAAAATTGTTGAAATTCTGTTGAAGCTTTTAAAATTCTCTCTAGAATTTTCAAAATCCACTTCATCATGTTTACAATTTCACGTCAAAAAATGGCTAAAATTCCAGTTGAAATTTTTTCAAAGTCCCTTAAAAATTTTCCAATTTTTGACCCAATTCTTCCCATTCCCATTGAAACTTTTCAAATCCCTCTCAAAATTGTTGAAATTCTGTTGAAGCTTTTAAAATTCTCTCTAGAATTTTCAAAATCCATGTCCACGTTTATAATTTCACGTCAAAAAATGGCTAAAATTCCAGCTGAAATTTTTTCAAAGTCCCTTAAAAATTTTCCAATTTTTGTCCCAATTCTTCCCATTCCCATTGAAACTTTTCAAATCCCTCTCAAAATTGTGGAAATTCTGTTGAAGCTTTTAAAATTCTCTCTAGAATTTTCAAAATCCATGTCCACATGTTTACAATTTCACGTCAAAAAATTGCTAAAATTCCAGTTGAAATTTTTTCAAAGTCCCTGAAAAATTTTCCAATTTTTGTCCCAATTCTTCCCATTCCCATTGAAACTTTTCAAATCCCTCTCAAAATTGTGGAAATTCTGTTGAAGCTTTTAAAATTCTCTCTAGAATTTTCAAAATCCATGTCCACATGTTTACAATTTCACGTCAAAAAATGGCTAAAATTCCAGTTGCAATTTTTTCAAAGTCCCTTAAAAATTTTCCAATTTTTGTCCCAATTCTTCCCATTCCCATTGAAACTTTTCAAATCCCTCTCAAAATTGTTGAAATTCTGTTGAAGCTTTTAAAATTCTCTCTAGAATTTTCAAAAGCCATGTCCACATGTTTACAATTTCACGTCAAAAAATGGCTAAAATTCCAGTTGAAATTTTTTCAAAGTCCCTTAAAACTTTTCCAATTTTTGTCCCAATTCTTCCCATTCCCATTGAAACTCTTCAAATCCCTCTCAAAATTGTGGAAATACTTTTGAAAGTTTTAAACTTCTCTCTAGAATTTTCAAAATCCACTTCAACATGTCTACATTTTCACGTCAAAATTGCTAAAATGCCAGTTGAAATTTTTTCAAAGTCCCTTAAAAACTTTCCAATTTTCGTCTCAATTCTTCCCATTCCCATTGAAACTTTTCAAATCCTTCTCAAAACTGTTGAAATTCTGTTGAAGCTTTTAAAATTCTCTCTAGAATTTTCAAAATCCACTTCAACATGTTTACAATTTCACATCAAAATTGCTAAAATTCCAGTTGCAATTTTTTCAAAGTCCCTTAAAAATTTTCCAATTTTTGTCCCAATTCTTCCCATTCCCATTGAAACTTTTCAAATCCCTCTCAAAATTGTTGAAATTCTCTTGAAGCTTTTAAAATTCTCTCTAGAATTTTCAAAATCCATGTCCACATGTTTACAATTTCACGTCAAAAAATGGCTAAAATTCCAGTTGAAATTTTGTCAAAGTCCCTTAAAAATTTTCCAATTTTTGTCCCAATTCTTCCCATTCCCATTGAAACTTTTCAAATCCCTCTCAAAATTGTTGAAATTCTGTTGAAGCTTTTAAAATTCTCTCTAGAATTTTCAAAATCCATGTCCACATGTTTACAATTTCACGTCAAAAAATGGCTAAAATTCCAGTTGACATTTTTTGAAAGTCCCTTAAAAATTTTCCAATTTTTGTCCCAATTCTTCCCATTCCCATTGAAACTTTTCAAGTCCCTCTCAAAATTGTGGAAATTCTGTTGAAGCTTTTAAAATTCTCTCTAGAATTTTCAAAATCCATGTCCACATGTTTACAATTTCACGTCAAAAAATGGCTAAAATTCCAGTTGAAATTTTTTCAAAGTCCCTGAAAAATTTTCCAATTTTTGTCCCAATTCTTCCCATTCCCATTGAAACTTTTCAAATCCCTCTCAAAATTGTTGAAATTCTCTTGAAGCTTTTAAAATTCTCTCTAGAATTTTCAAAATCCATGTCCACGTTTATAATTTCACGTCAAAAAATGGCTAAAATTCCAGTTGCAATTTTTTCAACGTCCCTGAAAAATTTTCCAATTTTTGTCCCAATTCTTCCCATTCCCATTGAAACTTTTCAAATCCCTCTCAAAATTGTGGAAATTCTGTTGAAGCTTTTAAAATTCTCTCTAGAATTTTCAAAATCCATGTCCACATGTTTACAATTTCACGTCAAAAAATGGCTAAAATTCCAGTTGCAATTTTTTCAAAGTCCCTGAAAAATTTTCCAATTTTTGTCCCAATTCTTCCCATTCCCATTGAAACTTTTCAAATCCCTCTCAAAATTGTTGAAATTCTGTTGAAGCTTTTAAAATTCTCTCTAGAATTTTCAAAATCCATGTCCACATGTTTACAATTTCACGTCAAAAAATGGCTAAAATTCCAGTTGCAATTTTTTCAAAGTCCCTGAAAAATTTTCCAATTTTTGTCCCAATTCTTCCCATTCCCATTGAAACTTTTCAAATCCCTCTCAAAATTGTTGAAATTCTGTTGAAGCTTTTAAAATTCTCTCTAGAATTTTCAAAATCCATGTCCACATGTTTACAATTTCACATAAAAAAAGGCTAAAATGCCAGTTGAAATTTTTTCAAAGTCCCTTAAAAATTTTCCAATTTTTGTCCCAATTCTTCCCATTCCCATTGAAACTTTTCAAATCCCTCTCAAAATTGTTGAAATTCTGTTGAAGCTTTTAAAATTCTCTCTAGAATTTTCAAAATCCATGTCCACAGGTTTACAATTTCACGTCAAAAAATGGCTAAAATTCCAGTTGCAATTTTTTCAAAGTCCCTTCAAAATTTTCCAATTTTTGTCCCAATTCTTCCCATTCCCATTGAAACTTTTCAAATCCCTCTCAAAATTGTTGAAATTCTCTTGAAGCTTTTAAAATTCTCTCTAGAATTTTCAAAATCCACTTCAACATGTTTACAATTTCACGTCAAAAAATGGCTAAAATTCCAGTTGAAATTTTTTCAAAGTCCCTTAAAAATTTTCCAATTTTTGTCCCAATTCTTCCCATTCCCATTGAAACTTTTCAAATCCCTCTCAAAATTGTTGAAATTCTCTTGAAGCTTTTAAAATTCTCTCTAGAATTTTCAAAATCCATGTCCACATGTTTACAATTTCACGTCAAAAAATTGCTAAAATTCCAGTTGAAATTTTTTCAAAGTCCCTTAAAAATTTTCCAATTTTTGTCCCAATTCTTCCCATTCCCATTGAAACTTTTCAAATCCCTCTCAAAATTTTGGAAATCCTGTTGAAAGTTTGAAACTTCTCTCTAGAATTTTCAAAATCCACTTCAACATGTCTACATTTTCACGTCAAAATTGCTAAAATGCCAGTTGAAATTTTTTCAAAGTCCCTTAAAAACTTTCCAATTTTCGTCTCAATTCTTCCCATTCCCATTGAAACTTTTCAAATCCTTCTCAAAACTGTTGAAATTCTGTTGAAGCTTTTAAAATTCTCTCTAGAATTTTCAAAATCCACTTCAACATGTTTACAATTTCACATCAAAATTGCTAAAATTCCAGTTGCAATTTTTTCAAAGTCCCTTAAAAATTTTCCAATTTTCGTCCCAATTCTTCCCATTCCCATTGAAACTTTTCAAATCCCTCTCAAAATTGTTGAAATTCTCTTGAAGCTTTTAAAATTCTCTCTAGAATTTTCAAAATCCATGTCCACATGTTTACAATTTCACGTCAAAAAATGGCTAAAATTCCAGTTGAAATTTTTTCAAAGTCCCTTAAAAATTTTCCAATTTTTGTCCCAATTCTTCCCATTCCCATTGAAACTTTTCAAATCCCTCTCAAAATTGTTGAAATTCTGTTGAAGCTTTTAAAATTCTCTCTAGAATTTTCAAAATCCATGTCCACATGTTTACAATTTCACGTCAAAAAATGGCTAAAATTCCAGTTGCAATTTTGTCAAAGTCCCTTCAAAATTTTCCAATTTTTGTCCCAATTCTTCCCATTCCCATTGAAACTTTTCAAATCCCTCTCAAAATTGTTGAAATTCTCTTGAAGCTTTTAAAATTCTCTCTAGAATTTTCAAAATCCATGTCCACATGTTTACAATTTCACGTCAAAAAATGGCTAAAATTCCAGTTGAAATTTTGTCAAAGTCCCTGAAAAATTTTCCAATTTTTGTCCCAATTCTTTCCATTCCCATTGAAACTTTTCAAATCCCTCTCAAAATTGTTGAAATTCTGTTGAAGCTTTTAAAATTCTCTCTAGAATTTTCAAAATCCATGGCCACATGTTTACAATTTCACGTCAAAAAATGGCTAAAATTCCAGTTGAAATTTTTTCAAAGTCCCTTCAAAATTTTCCAATTTTTGTCCCAATTCTTCCCATTCCCATTGAAACTTTTCAAATCCCTCTCAAAATTGTTGAAATTCTGTTGAAGCTTTTAAAATTCTCTCTAGAATTTTCAAAATCCATGGCCACATGTTTACAATTTCACGTCAAAAAATGGCTAAAATTCCAGTTGAAATTTTTTCAAAGTCCCTTAAAAATTTTCCAATTTTTGTCCCAATTCTTCCCATTCCCATTGAAACTTTTCAAATCCCTCTCAAAATTGTGGAAATTCTCTTGAAGCATTTAAAATTCTCTCTAGAATTTTCAAAATCCATGTCCACATGTTTACAATTTCACGTCAAAAAATTGCTAAAATTCCAGTTGCAATTTTTTCAAAGTCCCTTAAAAATTTTCCAATTTTTGTCCCAATTCTTCCCATTCCCATTGAAACTTTTCAAATCCCTCTCAAAATTGTTGAAATTCTGTTGAAGCTTTTAAAATTCTCTCTAGAATTTTCAAAAGCCATGTCCACATGTTTACAATTTCACGTCAAAAAATGGCTAAAATTCCAGTTGCAATTTTTTCAAAGTCCCTTCAAAATTTTCCAATTTTTGTCCCAATTCTTCCCATTCCCATTGAAACTTTTCAAATCCCTCTCAAAATTGTTGAAATTCTGTTGAAGCTTTTAAAATTCTCTCTAGAATTTTCAAAATCCATGTCCACATGTTTACAATTTCACGTCAAAATTGCTAAAATTCCAGTTGAAATTTTTTCAAAGTCCCTTAAAAATTTTCCAATTTTTGTCCCAATTCTTCCCATTCCCATTGAAACTTTTCAAATCCCTCTCAAAATTGTTGAAATTCTGTTGAAGCTTTTAAAATTCTCTCTAGAATTTTCAAAATCCATGTCCACATGTTTACAATTTCACGTCAAAAAATTGCTAAAATTCCAGTTGAAATTTTTTCAAAGTCCCTTAAAAATTTTCCAATTTTTGTCCCAATTCTTCCCATTCCCATTGAAACTTTTCAAATCCCTCTCAAAATTTTGGAAATCCTTTTGAAAGTTTGAAACTTCTCTCTAGAATTTTCAAAATCCACTTCAACATGTCTACATTTTCACGTCAAAATTGCTAAAATGCCAGTTGAAATTTTTTCAAAGTCCCTTAAAAACTTTCCAATTTTCGTCTCAATTCTTCCCATTCCCATTGAAACTTTTCAAATCCTTCTCAAAACTGTTGAAATTCTGTTGAAGCTTTTAAAATTCTCTCTAGAATTTTCAAAATCCACTTCAACATGTTTACAATTTCACATCAAAATTGCTAAAATTCCAGTTGAAATTTTTTCAAAGTCCCTTAAAAATTTTCCAATTTTCGTCCCAATTCTTCCCATTCCCATTGAAACTTTTCAAATCCCTCTCAAAATTGTTGAAATTCTCTTGAAGCTTTTAAAATTCTCTCTAGAATTTTCAAAATCCATGTCCACATGTTTACAATTTCACGTCAAAAAATGGCTAAAATTCCAGTTGAAATTTTTTCAAAGTCCCTTAAAAATTTTCCAATTTTTGTCCCAATTCTTCCCATTCCCATTGAAACTTTTCAAATCCCTCTCCAAATTGTTGAAATTCTGTTGAAGCTTTTAAAATTCTCTCTAGAATTTTCAAAATCCATGTCCACATGTTTACAATTTCACATAAAAAAATGGCTAAAATTCCAGTTGCAATTTTGTCAAAGTCCCTTAAAAATTTTCCAATTTTTGTCCCAATTCTTCCCATTCCCATTGAAACTTTTCAAATCCCTCTCAAAATTGTTGAAATTCTCTTGAAGCTTTTAAAATTCTCTCTAGAATTTTCAAAATCCATGTCCACATGTTTACAATTTCACGTCAAAAAATGGCTAAAATGCCAGTTGAAATTTTGTCAAAGTCCCTGAAAAATTTTCCAATTTTTGTCCCAATTCTTTCCATTCCCATTGAAACTTTTCAAATCCCTCTCAAAATTGTTGAAATTCTGTTG
Organism: Streptopelia decaocto; assembly: GCF_964273445.1. Taxonomy (NCBI): domain Eukaryota; kingdom Metazoa; phylum Chordata; class Aves; order Columbiformes; family Columbidae; genus Streptopelia; species Streptopelia decaocto. The sequence goes on from NW_028114980.1 coordinate 24,280, forward strand.
AAGCTTTTAAAATTCTCTCTAGAATTTTCAAAATCCATGGCCACATGTTTACAATTTCACGTCAAAAAATGGCTAAAATTCCAGTTGAAATTTTTTCAAAGTCCCTTCAAAATTTTCCAATTTTTGTCCCAATTCTTCCCATTCCCATTGAAACTTTTCAAATCCCTCTCAAAATTGTTGAAATTCTGTTGAAGCTTTTAAAATTCTCTCTAGAATTTTCAAAATCCATGGCCACATGTTTACAATTTCACGTCAAAAAATGGCTAAAATTCCAGTTGAAATTTTTTCAAAGTCCCTTAAAAATTTTCCAATTTTTGTCCCAATTCTTCCCATTCCCATTGAAACTTTTCAAATCCCTCTCAAAATTGTGGAAATTCTCTTGAAGCATTTAAAATTCTCTCTAGAATTTTCAAAATCCATGTCCACATGTTTACAATTTCACGTCAAAAAATGGCTAAAATTCCAGTTGAAATTTTTTCAAAGTCCCTTAAAAATTTTCCAATTTTTGTCCCAATTCTTCCCATTCCCATTGAAACTTTTCAAATCCCTCCCAAAATTGTTGAAATTCTCTTGAAGCTTTTAAAATTCTCTCTAGAATTTTCAAAATCCACTTCATCATGTTTACAATTTCACGTCAAAAAATGGCTAAAATTCCAGTTGAAATTTTTTCAAAGTCCCTTAAAAATTTTCCAATTTTTGTCCCAATTCTTCCCATTCCCATTGAAACTTTTCAAATCCCTCTCAAAATTGTTGAAATTCTGTTGAAGCTTTTAAAATTCTCTCTAGAATTTTCAAAATCCATGTCCACGTTTATAATTTCACGTCAAAAAATGGCTAAAATTCCAGTTGAAATTTTTTCAAAGTCCCTTAAAAATTTTCCAATTTTTGTCCCAATTCTTCCCATTCCCATTGAAACTTTTCAAATCCCTCTCAAAATTGTTGAAATTCTGTTGAAGCTTTTAAAATTCTCTCTAGAATTTTCAAAATCCATGTCCACATGTTTACAATTTCACATAAAAAAATGGCTAAAATTCCAGTTGCAATTTTGTCAAAGTCCCTTAAAAATTTTCCAATTTTTGTCCCAATTCTTCCCATTCCCATTGAAACTTTTCAAATCCCTCTCAAAATTGTTGAAATTCTCTTGAAGCTTTTAAAATTCTCTCTAGAATTTTCAAAATCCATGTCCACATGTTTACAATTTCACGTCAAAAAATGGCTAAAATTCCAGTTGAAATTTTGTCAAAGTCCCTGAAAAATTTTCCAATTTTTGTCCCAATTCTTTCCATTCCCATTGAAACTTTTCAAATCCCTCTCAAAATTGTTGAAATTCTGTTGAAGCTTTTAAAATTCTCTCTAGAATTTTCAAAATCCATGTCCACATGTTTACAATTTCACGTCAAAAAATGGCTAAAATTCCAGTTGAAATTTTTTCAAAGTCCCTTCAAAATTTTCCAATTTTTGTCCCAATTCTTCCCATT
>NW_028114979.1:0-41251 GCF_964273445.1 Streptopelia decaocto
CCAATTTTTGTCCCAATTCTTCCCATTCCCATTGAAACTTTTCAAATCCCTCTCAAAAGTGTTGAAATTCTGTTGAAGCTTTTAAAATTCTCTCTAGAATTTTCAAAATCCATGGCCACATGTTTACAATTTCACATAAAAAAATGGCTAAAATTCCAGTTGAAATTTTTTCAAAGTCCCTTAAAAATTTTCCAATTTTTGTCCCAATTCTTCCCATTCCCATTGAAACTTTTCAAATCCCTCTCAATATTGTTGAAATTCTGTTGAAGCTTTAAAAATTCTCTCTAGAATTTTCAAAATCCATGGCCACATGTTTACAATTTCACATAAAAAAATGGCTAAAATTCCAGTTGAAATTTTTTCAAAGTCCCTGAAAAATTTTCCAATTTTTGTCCCAATTCTTCCCATTCCCATTGAAACTTTTCAAATCCCTCTCAAAATTGTTGAAATTCTCTTGAAGCTTTTAAAATTCTCTCTAGAATTTTCAAAATCCACTTCAACATGTTTACAATTTCACGTAAAAAATGGCTAAAATTCCAGTTGAAATTTTTTCAAAGTCCCTTAAAAATTTTCCAATTTTTGTCCCAATTCTTCCCATTCCCATTGAAACTTTTCAAATCCCTCTCAAAATTGTTGAAATTCTGTTGAAGCTTTTAAAATTCTCTCTAGAATTTTCAAAATCCATGGCCACATGTTTACAATTTCACGTCAAAAAATGGCTAAAATTCCAGTTGAAATTTTTTCAAAGTCCCTTAAAAATTTTCCAGTTTTTGTCCCAATTCTTCCTATTCCCATTGAAACTTTTCAAATCCCTCTCAAAATTGTTGAAATTCTGTTGAAGCTTTTAAAATTCTCTCTAGAATTTTCAAAATCCACTTCCACATGTTTACAATTTCACGTCAAAAAATGGCTAAAATTCCAGTTGCAATTTTTTCAAAGTCCCTTAAAAATTTTCCAATTTTTGTCCCAATTCTTCCCATTCCCATTGAAACTTTTCAAATCCCTCTCAAAAGTGTTGAAATTCTGTTGAAGCTTTTAAAATTCTCTCTAGAATTTTCAAAATCCATGTCCACATGTTTACAATTTCACGTCAAAAAATGGCTAAAATTCCAGTTGCAATTTTTTCAAAGTCCCTTAAAAATTTTCCAATTTTTTGTCCCAATTCTTCCCATTCCCATTGAAACTTTTCAAATCCCTCTCAAAATTGTTGAAATTCTGTTGAAGCTTTTAAAATTCTCTCTAGAATTTTCAAAATCCATGGCCACATGTTTACAATTTCACGTCAAAAAATGGCTAAAATTCCAGTTGAAATTTTTTCAAAGTCCCTTAAAAATTTTCCAATTTTTGTCCCAATTCTTCCCATTCCCATTGAAACTTTTCAAATCCCTCTCAAAATTGTTGAAATTCTGTTGAAGCTTTTAAAATTCTCTCTAGAATTTTCAAAATCCATGGCCACATGTTTACAATTTCACATAAAAAAATTGCTAAAATTCCAGTTGAAATTTTTTCAAAGTCCCTTAAAAATTTTCCAATTTTTGTCCCAATTCTTCCCATTCCCATTGAAACTTTTCAAATCCCTCTCAATATTGTTGAAATTCTGTTGAAGCTTTTAAAATTCTCTCTAGAATTTTCAAAATCCATGTCCACATGTTTACAATTTCACATAAAAAAATTGCTAAAATTCCAGTTGAAATTTTTTCAAAGTCCCTTAAAAATTTTCCAATTTTTGTCCCAATTCTTCCCATTCCCATTGAAACTTTTCAAATCCCTCTCAAAATTGTTGAAATTCTCTTGAAGCTTTTAAAATTCTCTCTAGAATTTTCAAAATCCATGTCCACATGTTTACAATTTCACGTAAAAAAAAGGCTAAAATTCCAGTTGAAATTTTTTCAAAGTCCCTTAAAAATTTTCCAATTTTTGTCCCAATTCTTCCCATTCCCATTGAAACTTTTCAAATCCCTCTCAAAATTGTTGAAATTCTCTTGAAGCTTTTAAAATTCTCTCTAGAATTTTCAAAATCCATGTCCACATGTTTACAATTTCACGTCAAAAAAATGCTAAAATTCCAGTTGAAATTTTTTCAAAGTCCCTTAAAAATTTTCCAATTTTTGTCCCAATTCTTCCCATTCCCATTGAAACTTCTCAAATCCCTCTCAAAATTGTTGAAATTCTGTTAAAGCTTTTAAAATTCTCTCTAGAATTTTCAAAATCCATGGCCACATGTTTACAATTTCACGTCAAAAAATGGCTAAAATTCCAGTTGAAATTTTTTCAAAGTCCCTTAAAAATTTTCCAATTTTTGTCCCAATTCTTCCCATTCCCATTGAAACTTTTCAAATCCCTCTCAAAATTGTTGAAATTCTGTTGAAGCTTTTAAAATTCTCTCTAGAATTTTCAAAATCCATGTCCACATGTTCACAATTTCACGTAAAAAAATTGCTAAAATTCCAGTTGAAATTTTTTCAAAGTCCCTTAAAAATTTTCCAATTTTTGTCCCAATTCTTCCCATTCCCATTGAAACTTTTCAAATCCCTCTCAAAATTGCTGAAATTCTCTTGAAGCTTTTAAAATTCTCTCTAGAATTTTCAAAATCCATGTCCACATGTTTACAATTTCACGTCAAAAAATGGCTAAAATTCCAGTTGAAATTTTTTCAAAGTCCCTTAAAAATTTTCCAATTTTTGTCCCAATTCTTCCCATTCCCATTGAAACTTTTCAAATCCCTCTCAAAATTGTTGAAATTCTCTTGAAGCTTTTAAAATTCTCTCTAGAATTTTCAAAATCCATGTCCACGTGTTTACAATTTCACGTCAAAAAATGGCTAAAATTCCAGTTGAAATTTTTTCAAAGTCCCTTAAAAATTTTCCAATTTTTGTCCCAATTCTTCCCATTCCCATTGAAACTTCTCAAATCCCTCTCAAAATTGTTGAAATTCTGTTAAAGCTTTAAAATTCTCTCTAGAATTTTCAAAATCCATGGCCACATGTTTACAATTTCACGTCAAAAAATTGCTAAAATTCCAGTTGAAATTTTTTCAAAGTCCCTTAAAAATTTTCCAATTTTTGTCCCAATTCTTCCCATTCCCATTGAAACTTTTCAAATCCCTCTCAAAATTGTTGAAATTCTGTTGAAGCTTTTAAAATTCTCTCTAGAATTTTCAAAATCCATGGCCACATGTTCACAATTTCACGTAAAAAAATTGCTAAAATTCCAGTTGAAATTTTTTCAAAGTCCCTTAAAAATTTTCCAATTTTTGTCCCAATTCTTCCCATTCCCATTGAAACTTTTCAAATCCCTCTCAAAATTGCTGAAATTCTCTTGAAGCTTTTAAAATTCTCTCTAGAATTTTCAAAATCCATGTCCACATGTTCACAATTTCACGTCAAAAAATTGCTAAAATTCCAGTTGAAATTTTTTCAAAGTCCCTTAAAAATTTTCCAATTTTTGTCCCAATTCTTCCCATTCCCATTGAAACTTTTCAAATCCCTCTCAAAATTGTTGAAATTCTGTTGAAGCTTTTAAAATTCTCTCTAGAATTTTCAAAATCCATGTCCACGTGTTTACAATTTCACGTCAAAAAATGGCTAAAATTCCAGCTGAAATTTTTTCAAAGTCCCTTAAAAATTTTCCAATTTTTGTCCCAATTCTTCCCATTCCCATTGAAACTTTTCAAATCCCTCTCAAAAGTGTTGAAATTCTGTTGAAGCTTTTAAAATTCTCTCTAGAATTTTCAAAATCCATGTCCACATGTTTACAATTTCACGTCAAAAAATGGCTAAAATTCCAGTTGAAATTTTTCAAAGTCCCTTAAAAATTTTCCAATTTTTGTCCCAATTCTTCCCATTCCCATTGAAACTTTTCAAATCCCTCTCAATATTGTTGAAATTCTGTTGAAGCTTTTAAAATTCTCTCTAGAATTTTCAAAATCCATGGCCACATGTTTACAATTTCACATAAAAAAATGGCTAAAATTCCAGTTGAAATTTTTTCAAAGTCCCTTAAAAATTTTCCAATTTTTGTCCCAATTCTTCCCATTCCCATTGAAACTTTTCAAATCCCTCTCAAAATTGTTGAAATTCTGTTGAAGCTTTTAAAATTCTCTCTAGAATTTTCAAAATCCATGGCCACATGTTTACAATTTCACGTCAAAAAATGGCTAAAATTCCAGTTGAAATTTTTTCAAAGTCCCTGAAAAATGTTCCAATTTTTGTCCCAATTCTTCCCATTCCCATTGAAACTTTTCAAATCCCTCTCAAAAGTGTTGAAATTCTGTTGAAGCTTTTAAAATTCTCTCTAGAATTTTCAAAATCCATGGCCACATGTTTACAATTTCACATAAAAAAATGGCTAAAATTCCAGTTGAAATTTTTTCAAAGTCCCTTAAAAATTTTCCAATTTTTGTCCCAATTCTTCCCATTCCCATTGAAACTTTTCAAATCCCTCTCAATATTGTTGAAATTCTGTTGAAGCTTTAAAAATTCTCTCTAGAATTTTCAAAATCCATGGCCACATGTTTACAATTTCACGTCAAAAAATGGCTAAAATTCCAGTTGAAATTTTTTCAAAGTCCCTGAAAAATTTTCCAATTTTTGTCCCAATTCTTCCCATTCCCATTGAAACTTTTCAAATCCCTCTCAAAATTGTTGAAATTCTGTTGAAGCTTTTAAAATTCTCTCTAGAATTTTCAAAATCCACTTCAACATGTTTACAATTTCACGTAAAAAATGGCTAAAATTCCAGTTGAAATTTTTTCAAAGTCCCTTAAAAATTTTCCAATTTTTGTCCCAATTCTTCCCATTCCCATTGAAACTTTTCAAATCCCTCTCAAAATTGTTGAAATTCTGTTGAAGCTTTTAAAATTCTCTCTAGAATTTTCAAAATCCATGGCCACATGTTTACAATTTCACGTCAAAAAATGGCTAAAATTCCAGTTGAAATTTTTTCAAAGTCCCTTAAAAATTTTCCAGTTTTTGTCCCAATTCTTCCTATTCCCATTGAAACTTTTCAAATCCCTCTCAAAATTGTTGAAATTCTGTTGAAGCTTTTAAAATTCTCTCTGGAATTTTCAAAATCCACTTCCACATGTTTACAATTTCACGTCAAAAAATGGCTAAAATTCCAGTTGCAATTTTTTCAAAGTCCCTTAAAAATTTTCCAATTTTTGTCCCAATTCTTCCCATTCCCATTGAAACTTTTCAAATCCCTCTCAAAAGTGTTGAAATTCTGTTGAAGCTTTTAAAATTCTCTCTAGAATTTTCAAAATCCATGTCCACATGTTTACAATTTCACGTCAAAAAATGGCTAAAATTCCAGTTGCAATTTTTTCAAAGTCCCTTAAAAATTTTCCAATTTTTGTCCCAATTCTTCCCATTCCCATTGAAACTTTTCAAATCCCTCTCAAAATTGTTGAAATTCTGTTGAAGCTTTAAAATTCTCTCTAGAATTTTCAAAATCCATGGCCACATGTTTACAATTTCACGTCAAAAAATGGCTAAAATTCCAGTTGAAATTTTTCAAAGTCCCTTAAAAATTTTCCAATTTTTGTCCCAATTCTTCCCATTCCCATTGAAACTTTTCAAATCCCTCTCAAAATTGTTGAAATTCTGTTGAAGCTTTTAAAATTCTCTCTAGAATTTTCAAAATCCATGGCCACATGTTTACAATTTCACATAAAAAAATTGCTAAAATTCCAGTTGAAATTTTTCAAAGTCCCTTAAAAATTTTCCAATTTTTGTCCCAATTCTTCCCATTCCCATTGAAACTTTTCAAATCCCTCTCAATATTGTTGAAATTCTGTTGAAGCTTTTAAAATTCTCTCTAGAATTTTCAAAATCCATGTCCACATGTTTACAATTTCACATAAAAAAATTGCTAAAATTCCAGTTGAAATTTTTTCAAAGTCCCTTAAAAATTTTCCAATTTTTGTCCCAATTCTTCCCATTCCCATTGAAACTTTTCAAATCCCTCTCAAAATTGTTGAAATTCTCTTGAAGCTTTTAAAATTCTCTCTAGAATTTTCAAAATCCATGTCCACATGTTTACAATTTCACGTAAAAAAAAGGCTAAAATTCCAGTTGAAATTTTTTCAAAGTCCCTTAAAAATTTTCCAATTTTTGTCCCAATTCTTCCCATTCCCATTGAAACTTTTCAAATCCCTCTCAAAATTGTTGAAATTCTCTTGAAGCTTTTAAAATTCTCTCTAGAATTTTCAAAATCCATGTCCACATGTTTACAATTTCACGTCAAAAAAATGCTAAAATTCCAGTTGAAATTTTTTCAAAGTCCCTTAAAAATTTTCCAATTTTTGTCCCAATTCTTCCCATTCCCATTGAAACTTCTCAAATCCCTCTCAAAATTGTTGAAATTCTGTTAAAGCTTTTAAAATTCTCTCTAGAATTTTCAAAATCCATGGCCACATGTTTACAATTTCACGTCAAAAAATGGCTAAAATTCCAGTTGAAATTTTTTCAAAGTCCCTTAAAAATTTTCCAATTTTTGTCCCAATTCTTCCCATTCCCATTGAAACTTTTCAAATCCCTCTCAAAATTGTTGAAATTCTGTTGAAGCTTTTAAAATTCTCTCTAGAATTTTCAAAATCCATGTCCACATGTTCACAATTTCACGTAAAAAAATTGCTAAAATTCCAGTTGAAATTTTTTCAAAGTCCCCTTAAAAATTTTCCAATTTTTGTCCCAATTCTTCCCATTCCCATTGAAACTTTTCAAATCCCTCTCAAAATTGCTGAAATTCTCTTGAAGCTTTTAAAATTCTCTCTAGAATTTTCAAAATCCATGTCCACATGTTTACAATTTCACGTCAAAAAATGGCTAAAATTCCAGTTGAAATTTTTTCAAAGTCCCTTAAAAATTTTCCAATTTTTGTCCCAATTCTTCCCATTCCCATTGAAACTTTCAAATCCCTCTCAAAATTGTTGAAATTCTGTTGAAGCTTTTAAAATTCTCTCTAGAATTTTCAAAATCCATGGCCACATGTTTACAATTTCACATAAAAAAATTGCTAAAATTCCAGTTGAAATTTTTTCAAAGTCCCTTAAAAATTTTCCAATTTTTGTCCCAATTCTTCCCATTCCCATTGAAACTTTTCAAATCCCTCTCAAAATTGTTGAAATTCTGTTGAAGCTTTTAAAATTCTCTCTAGAATTTTCAAAATCCATGTCCACATGTTCACAATTTCACGTAAAAAAATTGCTAAAATTCCAGTTGAAATTTTTTCAAAGTCCCTTAAAAATTTTCCAATTTTTGTCCCAATTCTTCCCATTCCCATTGAAACTTTTCAAATCCCTCTCAAAATTGCTGAAATTCTCTTGAAGCTTTTAAAATTCTCTCTAGAATTTTCAAAATCCATGTCCACATGTTTACAATTTCACGTCAAAAAATTGCTAAAATTCCAGTTGAAATTTTTTCAAAGTCCCTTAAAAATTTTCCAATTTTTGTCCCAATTCTTCCCATTCCCATTGAAACTTTTCAAATCCCTCTCAAAATTGTTGAAATTCTGTTGAAGCTTTTAAAATTCTCTCTAGAATTTTCAAAATCCATGTCCACGTGTTTACAATTTCACGTCAAAAAATGGCTAAAATTCCAGTTGAAATTTTTTCAAAGTCCCTTAAAAATTTTCCAATTTTTGTCCCAATTCTTCCCATTCCCATTGAAACTTTTCAAATCCCTCTCAAAATTGTTGAAATTCTGTTGAAGCTTTTAAAATTCTCTCTAGAATTTTCAAAATCCATGTCCACGTGTTTACAATTTCACGTCAAAAAATGGCTAAAATTCCAGTTGAAATTTTTTCAAAGTCCCTTAAAAATTTTCCAATTTTTGTCCCAATTCTTCCCATTCCCATTGAAACTTTTCAAATCCCTCTCAAATTGTTGAAATTCTGTTGAAGCTTTTAAAATTCTCTCTAGAATTTTCAAAATCCATGTCCACATGTTCACAATTTCACGTCAAAAAATTGCTAAAATTCCAGTTGAAATTTTTTCAAAGTCCCTTAAAAATTTTCCAATTTTTGTCCCAATTCTTCCCATTCCCATTGAAACTTTTCAAATCCCTCTCAAAATTGCTGAAATTCTCTTGAAGCTTTTAAAATTCTCTCTAGAATTTTCAAAATCCATGTCCACATGTTTACAATTTCACGTCAAAAAATTCCTAAAATTCCAGTTGAAATTTTTTCAAAGTCCCTTAAAAATTTTCCAATTTTTGTCCCAATTCTTCCCATTCCCATTGAAACTTTTCAAATCCCTCTCAAAATTGTTGAAATTCTGTTGAAGCTTTTAAAATTCTCTCTAGAATTTTCAAAATCCATGGCCACATGTTTACAATTTCACATAAAAAAATTGCTAAAATTCCAGTTGAAATTTTTTCAAAGTCCCTTAAAAATTTTCCAATTTTTGTCCCAATTCTTCCCATTCCCATTGAAACTTTTCAAATCCCTCTCAAAATTGTTGAAATTCTGTTGAAGCTTTTAAAATTCTCTCTAGAATTTTCAAAATCCATGTCCACATGTTCACAATTTCACGTAAAAAAATTGCTAAAATTCCAGTTGAAATTTTTCAAAGTCCCTTAAAAATTTTCCAATTTTTGTCCCAATTCTTCCCATTCCCATTGAAACTTTTCAAATCCCTCTCAAAATTGCTGAAATTCTCTTGAAGCTTTTAAAATTCTCTCTAGAATTTTCAAAATCCATGTCCACATGTTTACAATTTCACGTCAAAAAATTGCTAAAATTCCAGTTGAAATTTTTTCAAAGTCCCTTAAAAATTTTCCAATTTTTGTCCCAATTCTTCCCATTCCCATTGAAACTTTTCAAATCCCTCTCAAAATTGTTGAAATTCTGTTGAAGCTTTTAAAATTCTCTCTAGAATTTTCAAAATCCATGTCCACGTGTTTACAATTTCACGTCAAAAAATGGCTAAAATTCCAGTTGAAATTTTTTCAAAGTCCCTTAAAAATTTTCCAATTTTTGTCCCAATTCTTCCCATTCCCATTGAAACTTTTCAAATCCCTCTCAAAATTGTTGAAATTCTGTTGAAGCTTTTAAAATTCTCTCTAGAATTTTCAAAATCCATGTCCACGTGTTTACAATTTCACGTCAAAAAATGGCTAAAATTCCAGTTGAAATTTTTTCAAAGTCCCTTAAAAATTTTCCAATTTTTGTCCCAATTCTTCCCATTCCCATTGAAACTTTTCAAATCCCTCTCAAAATTGTTGAAATTTTCTTGAAGCTTTTAAAATTCTCTCTAGAATTTTCAAAATCCATGTCCACATGTTTACAATTTCACGTCAAAAAATTGCTAAAATTCCAGTTGAAATTTTTTCAAAGTCCCTTAAAAATTTTCCAATTTTTGTCCCAATTCTTCCCATTCCCATTGAAACTTTTCAAATCCCTCTCAAAATTGTTGAAATTCTGTTGAAGCTTTAAAAATTCTCTCTAGAATTTTCAAAATCCATGGCCACATGTTTACAATTTCACATAAAAAAATGGCTAAAATTCCAGTTGAAATTTTTTCAAAGTCCCTTAAAAATTTTCCAATTTTTGTCCCAATTCTTCCCATTCCCATTGAAACTTTTCAAATCCCTCTCAATATTGTTGAAATTCTGTTGAAGCTTTTAAAATTCTCTCTAGAATTTTCAAAATCCATGGCCACATGTTTACAATTTCACATAAAAAAATTGCTAAAATTCCAGTGGAAATGTTTTCAAAGTCCCTTAAAAATTTTCCAATTTTTGTCCCAATTCTTCCCATTCCCATTGAAACTTTTCAAATCCCTCTCAAAATTGTTGAAATTCTCTTGAAGCTTTTAAAATTCTCTCTAGAATTTTCAAAATCCATGGCCACATGTTTACAATTTCACGTCAAAAAAATGCTAAAATTCCAGTTGAAATTTTTTCAAAGTCCCTTAAAAATTTTCCAATTTTTGTCCCAATTCTTCCCATTCCCATTGAAACTTTTCAAATCCCTCTCAAAATTGTTGAAATTCTGTTGAAGCTTTTAAAATTCTCTCTAGAATTTTCAAAATCCATGGCCACATGTTTACAATTTCACGTCAAAAAATGGCTAAAATTCCAGTTGAAATTTTTTCAAAGTCCCTTAAAAATTTTCCAATTTTTGTCCCAATTCTTCCCATTCCCATTGAAACTTTTCAAATCCCTCTCAATATTGTTGAAATTCTGTTGAAGCTTTTAAAATTCTCTCTAGAATTTTCAAAATCCATGGCCACATGTTTACAATTTCACATAAAAAAATTGCTAAAATTCCAGTTGAAATTTTTTCAAAGTCCCTTAAAAATTTTCCAATTTTTGTCCCAATTCTTCCCATTCCCATTGAAACTTTTCAAATCCCTCTCAAAATTGTTGAAATTCTCTTGAAGCTTTTAAAATTCTCTCTAGAATTTTCAAAATCCATGTCCACATGTTTACAATTTCACGTAAAAAATGGCTAAAATTCCAGTTGAAATTTTTTCAAAGTCCCTTAAAAATTTTCCAATTTTTGTCCCAATTCTTCCCATTCCCATTGAAACTTTTCAAATCCCTCTCAAAATTGTTGAAATTCTGTTGAAGCTTTTAAAATTCTCTCTAGAATTTTCAAAATCCATGTCCACATGTTTACAATTTCACGTCAAAAATGGCTAAAATTCCAGTTGAAATTTTTTCAAAGTCCCTTAAAAATTTTCCAATTTTTGTCCCAATTCTTCCCATTCCCATTGAAACTTTTCAAATCCCTCTCAAAATTGTTGAAATTCTCTTGAAGCTTTTAAAATTCTCTCTAGAATTTTCAAAATCCATGGCCACATGTTTACAATTTCACATAAAAAAATGGCTAAAATTCCAGTTGAAATTTTTTCAAAGTCCCTTAAAAATTTTCCAATTTTTGTCCCAATTCTTCCCATTCCCATTGAAACTTTTCAAATCCCTCTCAAAATTGTTGAAATTCTCTTGAAGCTTTTAAAATTCTCTCTAGAATTTTCAAAATCCATGGCCACATGTTCACAATTTCACGTCAAAAAATGGCTAAAATTCCAGTGGAAATGTTTTCAAAGTCCCTTAAAAATTTTCCAATTTTTGTCCCAATTCTTCCCATTCCCATTGAAACTTTTCAAATCCCTCTCAAAATTGTTGAAATTCTCTTGAAGCTTTTAAAATTCTCTCTAGAATTTTCAAAATCCATGGCCACATGTTTACAATTTCACGTCAAAAAAATGCTAAAATTCCAGTTGAAATTTTTTCAAAGTCCCTTAAAAATTTTCCAATTTTTGTCCCAATTCTTCCCATTCCCATTGAAACTTTTCAAATCCCTCTCAAAATTGTTGAAATTCTGTTGAAGCTTTTAAAATTCTCTCTAGAATTTTCAAAATCCATGGCCACATGTTTACAATTTCACGTCAAAAAATGGCTAAAATTCCAGTTGAAATTTTTTCAAAGTCCCTTAAAAATTTTCCAATTTTTGTCCCAATTCTTCCCATTCCCATTGAAACTTTTCAAATCCCTCTCAAAATTGTTGAAATTCTCTTGAAGCTTTTAAAATTCTCTCTAGAATTTTCAAAATCCATGTCCACATGTTCACAATTTCACATAAAAAAAATGCTAAAATTCCAGTTGAAATTTTTTCGAAGTCCCTTAAAAATTTTCCAATTTTTGTCCCAATTCTTCCCATTCCCATTGAAACTTCTCAAATCCCTCTCAAAATTGTTGAAATTCTGTTAAAGCTTTTAAAATTCTCTCTAGAATTTTCAAAATCCATGGCCACATGTTTACAATTTCACGTCAAAAAATTGCTAAAATTCCAGTTGAAATTTTTTCAAAGTCCCTTCAAAATTTTCCCATTTTTCTCCCAATTCTTCCCATTCCCATTGAAACTTTTCAAATCCCTCTCAAAATTGTTGAAATTCTGTTGAAGCTTTTAAAATTCTCTCTAGAATTTTCAAAATCCATGTCCACATGTTCACAATTTCACGTCAAAAAATGGCTAAAATTCCAGTTGAAATTTTTTCAAAGTCCCTTAAAAATTTTCCAATATTTGTCCCAATTCTTCCCATTCCCATTGAAACTTTTCAAATCCCTCTCAAAATTGCTGAAATTCTCTTGAAGCTTTTAAAATTCTCTCTAGAATTTTCAAAATCCATGTCCACATGTTCACAATTTCACGTCAAAAAATTGCTAAAATTCCAGTTGAAATTTTTTCAAAGTCCCTTAAAAATTTTCCAATTTTTGTCCCAATTCTTCCCATTCCCATTGAAACTTTTCAAATCCCTCTCAAAATTGTTGAAATTCTGTTGAAGCTTTTAAAATTCTCTCTAGAATTTTCAAAATCCATGTCCACGTGTTTACAATTTCACGTCAAAAAATTGCTAAAATTCCAGTTGAAATTTTTTCAAAGTCCCTTAAAAATTTTCCAATTTTTGTCCCAATTCTTCCCATTCCCATTGAAACTTTTCAAATCCCTCTCAAAAGTGTTGAAATTCTGTTGAAGCTTTTAAAATTCTCTCTAGAATTTTCAAAATCCATGGCCACATGTTTACAATTTCACGTAAAAAAAATGCTAAAATTCCAGTTGAAATTTTTTCAAAGTCCCTTAAAAATTTTCCAATTTTTGTCCCAATTCTTCCCATTCCCATTGAAACTTTTCAAATCCCTCTCAAAATTGTTGAAATTCTGTTGAAGCTTTTAAAATTCTCTCTAGAATTTTCAAAATCCATGTCCACATGTTTACAATTTCACGTAAAAAAAAAGGCTAAAATTCCAGTTGAAATTTTTTCAAAGTCCCTTAAAAATTTTCCAATTTTTGTCCCAATTCTTCCCATTCCCATTGAAACTTTTCAAATCCCTCTCAAAATTGTTGAAATTCTGTTGAAGCTTTTAAAACTCTCTCTAGAATTTTCAAAATCCATGTCCACATGTTTACAATTTCACGTCAAAAAATGGCTAAAATTCCAGTTGAAATTTTTTCAAAGTCCCTTAAAAATTTTCCAATTTTTGTCCCAATTCTTCCCATTCCCATTGAAACTTTTCAAATCCCTCTCAAAAGTGTTGAAATTCTGTTGAAGCTTTTAAAATTCTCTCTAGAATTTTCAAAATCCATGGCCACATATTTACAATTTCACATAAAAAAATGGCTAAAATTCCAGTTGAAATTTTTTCAAAGTCCCTTAAAAATTTTCCAATTTTTGTCCCAATTCTTCCCATTCCCATTGAAACTTTTCAAATCCCTCTCAAAATTGTTGAAATTCTCTTGAAGCTTTTAAAATTCTCTCTAGAATTTTCAAAATCCATGGCCACATGTTTACAATTTCACATAAAAAAATTGCTAAAATTCCAGTTGAAATTTTTTCAAAGTCCCTTAAAAATTTTCCAATTTTTGTCCCAATTCTTCCCATTCCCATTGAAACTTTTCAAATCCCTCTCAAAATTGTTGAAATTCTCTTGAAGCTTTTAAAATTCTCTCTAGAATTTTCAAAATCCATGTCCACGTGTTTACAATTTCACGTCAAAAAATGGCTAAAATTCCAGTTGAAATTTTTTCAAAGTCCCTTAAAAATTTTCCAATTTTTGTCCCAATTCTTCCCATTCCCATTGAAACTTTTCAAATCCCTCTCCAAATTGTTGAAATTCTGTTGAAGCTTTTAAAATTCTCTCTAGAATTTTCAAAATCCATGTCCACATGTTTACAATTTCACGTCAAAAAATGGCTAAAATTCCAGTTGAAATTTTTTCAAAGTCCCTTAAAAATTTTCCAATTTTTGTCCCAATTCTTCCCATTCCCATTGAAACTTTTCAAATCCCTCTCAAAATTGTAGAAATTCTGTTAAAGCTTTTAAAATTCTCTCTAGAATTTTCAAAATCCATGTCCACATGTTTACAATTTCACGTCAAAAAATGGCTAAAATTCCAGTTGAAATTTTTTCAAAGTCCCTTAAAAATTTTCCAATTTTTGTCCCAATTCTTCCCATTCCCATTGAAACTTTTCAAATCCCTCTCAAAATTGTTGAAATTCTCTTGAAGCTTTTAAAATTCTCTCTAGAATTTTCAAAATCCATGGCCACATGTTTACAATTTCACGTCAAAAAAATGCTAAAATTCCAGTTGAAATTTTTTCAAAGTCCCTTAAAAATTTTCCAATTTTTGTCCCAATTCTTCCCATTCCCATTGAAACTTTTCAAATCCCTCTCAAAATTGTTGAAATTCTGTTGAAGCTTTTAAAATTCTCTCTAGAATTTTCAAAATCCATGGCCACATGTTTACAATTTCACGTCAAAAAATGGCTAAAATTCCAGTTGAAATTTTTTCAAAGTCCCTTAAAAATTTTCCAATTTTTGTCCCAATTCTTCCCATTCCCATTGAAACTTTTCAAATCCCTCTCAATATTGTTGAAATTC
Source organism: Streptopelia decaocto (assembly GCF_964273445.1). Lineage (NCBI taxonomy): Eukaryota > Metazoa > Chordata > Aves > Columbiformes > Columbidae > Streptopelia > Streptopelia decaocto. Next base: position 14,387 of record NW_028114979.1, read on the forward strand.
TGTTGAAGCTTTTAAAATTCTCTCTAGAATTTTCAAAATCCATGGCCACATGTTTACAATTTCACATAAAAAAATTGCTAAAATTCCAGTTGAAATTTTTTCAAAGTCCCTTAAAAATTTTCCAATTTTTGTCCCAATTCTTCCCATTCCCATTGAAACTTTTCAAATCCCTCTCAAAATTGTTGAAATTCTCTTGAAGCTTTTAAAATTCTCTCTAGAATTTCAAAATCCATGTCCACATGTTTACAATTTCACGTAAAAAATGGCTAAAATTCCAGTTGAAATTTTTTCAAAGTCCCTTAAAAATTTTCCAATTTTTGTCCCAATTCTTCCCATTCCCATTGAAACTTTTCAAATCCCTCTCAAAATTGTTGAAATTCTGTTGAAGCTTTTAAAATTCTCTCTAGAATTTTCAAAATCCATGTCCACATGTTTACAATTTCACGTCAAAAAATGGCTAAAATTCCAGTTGAAATTTTTTCAAAGTCCCTTAAAAATTTTCCAATTTTTGTCCCAATTCTTCCCATTCCCATTGAAACTTTTCAAATCCCTCTCAAAATTGTTGAAATTCTCTTGAAGCTTTTAAAATTCTCTCTAGAATTTTCAAAATCCATGGCCACATGTTTACAATTTCACATAAAAAAATGGCTAAAATTCCAGTTGAAATTTTTTCAAAGTCCCTTAAAAATTTTCCAATTTTTGTCCCAATTCTTCCCATTCCCATTGAAACTTTTCAAATCCCTCTCAAAATTGTTGAAATTCTCTTGAAGCTTTTAAAATTCTCTCTAGAATTTTCAAAATCCATGGCCACATGTTCACAATTTCACGTCAAAAAATGGCTAAAATTCCAGTGGAAATGTTTTCAAAGTCCCTTAAAAATTTTCCAATTTTTGTCCCAATTCTTCCCATTCCCATTGAAACTTTTCAAATCCCTCTCAAAATTGTTGAAATTCTCTTGAAGCTTTTAAAATTCTCTCTAGAATTTTCAAAATCCATGGCCACATGTTTACAATTTCACGTCAAAAAAATGCTAAAATTCCAGTTGAAATTTTTTCAAAGTCCCTTAAAAATTTTCCAATTTTTGTCCCAATTCTTCCCATTCCCATTGAAACTTTTCAAATCCCTCTCAAAATTGTTGAAATTCTGTTGAAGCTTTTAAAATTCTCTCTAGAATTTTCAAAATCCATGGCCACATGTTTACAATTTCACGTCAAAAAATGGCTAAAATTCCAGTTGAAATTTTTTCAAAGTCCCTTAAAAATTTTCCAATTTTTGTCCCAATTCTTCCCATTCCCATTGAAACTTTTCAAATCCCTCTCAAAATTGTTGAAATTCTCTTGAAGCTTTTAAAATTCTCTCTAGAATTTTCAAAATCCATGTCCACATGTTCACAATTTCACATAAAAAAAATGCTAAAATTCCAGTTGAAATTTTTTCGAAGTCCCTTAAAAATTTTCCAATTTTTGTCCCAATTCTTCCCATTCCCATTGAAACTTCTCAAATCCCTCTCAAAATTGTTGAAATTCTGTTAAAGCTTTTAAAATTCTCTCTAGAATTTTCAAAATCCATGGCCACATGTTTACAATTTCACGTCAAAAAATTGCTAAAATTCCAGTTGAAATTTTTTCAAAGTCCCTTCAAAATTTTCCCATTTTTCTCCCAATTCTTCCCATTCCCATTGAAACTTTTCAAATCCCTCTCAAAATTGTTGAAATTCTGTTGAAGCTTTTAAAATTCTCTCTAGAATTTTCAAAATCCATGTCCACATGTTCACAATTTCACGTAAAAAAATTGCTAAAATTCCAGTTGAAATTTTTTCAAAGTCCCTTAAAAATTTTCCAATATTTGTCCCAATTCTTCCCATTCCCATTGAAACTTTTCAAATCCCTCTCAAAATTGCTGAAATTCTCTTGAAGCTTTTAAAATTCTCTCTAGAATTTTCAAAATCCATGTCCACATGTTCACAATTTCACGTCAAAAAATTGCTAAAATTCCAGTTGAAATTTTTTCAAAGTCCCTTAAAAATTTTCCAATTTTTGTCCCAATTCTTCCCATTCCCATTGAAACTTTTCAAATCCCTCTCAAAATTGTTGAAATTCTGTTGAAGCTTTTAAAATTCTCTCTAGAATTTTCAAAATCCATGTCCACGTGTTTACAATTTCACGTCAAAAAATTGCTAAAATTCCAGTTGAAATTTTTTCAAAGTCCCTTAAAAATTTTCCAATTTTTGTCCCAATTCTTCCCATTCCCATTGAAACTTTTCAAATCCCTCTCAAAAGTGTTGAAATTCTGTTGAAGCTTTTAAAATTCTCTCTAGAATTTTCAAAATCCATGGCCACATGTTTACAATTTCACGTAAAAAAAATGCTAAAATTCCAGTTGAAATTTTTTCAAAGTCCCTGAAAAATGTTCCAATTTTTGTCCCAATTCTTCCCATTCCCATTGAAACTTTTCAAATCCCTCTCAAAATTGTTGAAATTCTGTTGAAGCTTTTAAAATTCTCTCTAGAATTTTCAAAATCCATGTCCACATGTTTACAATTTCACGTAAAAAAAAAGGCTAAAATTCCAGTTGAAATTTTTTCAAAGTCCCTTAAAAATTTTCCAATTTTTGTCCCAATTCTTCCCATTCCCATTGAAACTTTTCAAATCCCTCTCAAAATTGTTGAAATTCTGTTGAAGCTTTTAAAACTCTCTCTAGAATTTTCAAAATCCATGTCCACATGTTTACAATTTCACGTCAAAAAATGGCTAAAATTCCAGTTGAAATTTTTTCAAAGTCCCTTAAAAATTTTCCAATTTTTGTCCCAATTCTTCCCATTCCCATTGAAACTTTTCAAATCCCTCTCAAAAGTGTTGAAATTCTGTTGAAGCTTTTAAAATTCTCTCTAGAATTTTCAAAATCCATGGCCACATATTTACAATTTCACATAAAAAAATGGCTAAAATTCCAGTTGAAATTTTTTCAAAGTCCCTTAAAAATTTTCCAATTTTTGTCCCAATTCTTCCCATTCCCATTGAAACTTTTCAAATCCCTCTCAAAATTGTTGAAATTCTCTTGAAGCTTTTAAAATTCTCTCTAGAATTTTCAAAATCCATGGCCACATGTTTACAATTTCACATAAAAAAATTGCTAAAATTCCAGTTGAAATTTTTTCAAAGTCCCTTAAAAATTTTCCAATTTTTGTCCCAATTCTTCCCATTCCCATTGAAACTTTTCAAATCCCTCTCAAAATTGTTGAAATTCTCTTGAAGCTTTTAAAATTCTCTCTAGAATTTTCAAAATCCATGTCCACGTGTTTACAATTTCACGTCAAAAAATGGCTAAAATTCCAGTTGAAATTTTTTCAAAGTCCCTTAAAAATTTTCCAATTTTTGTCCCAATTCTTCCCATTCCCATTGAAACTTCTCAAATCCCTCTCAAAATTGTTGAAATTCTGTTAAAGCTTTTAAAATTCTCTCTAGAATTTTCAAAATCCATGGCCACATGTTTACAATTTCACGTCAAAAAATGGCTAAAATTCCAGTTGAAATTTTTTCAAAGTCCCTTAAAAATTTTCCAATTTTTGTCCCAATTCTTCCCATTCCCATTGAAACTTTTCAAATCCCTCTCAAAATTGTTGAAATTCTGTTGAAGCTTTTAAAATTCTCTCTAGAATTTTCAAAATCCATGTCCACGTGTTCACAATTTCACGTAAAAAAATTGCTAAAATTCCAGTTGAAATTTTTTCAAAGTCCCTTAAAAATTTTCCAATTTTTGTCCCAATTCTTCCCATTCCCATTGAAACTTTTCAAATCCCTCTCAAAATTGCTGAAATTCTCTTGAAGCTTTTAAAATTCTCTCTAGAATTTTCAAAATCCATGTCCACATGTTCACAATTTCACGTCAAAAAATTGCTAAAATTCCAGTTGAAATTTTTTCAAAGTCCCTTAAAAATTTTCCAATTTTTGTCCCAATTCTTCCCATTCCCATTGAAACTTTTCAAATCCCTCTCAAAATTGTTGAAATTCTGTTGAAGCTTTTAAAATTCTCTCTAGAATTTTCAAAATCCATGTCCACATGTTTACAATTTCACGTCAAAAAATGGCTAAAATTCCAGTTGAAATTTTTTCAAAGTCCCTTAAAAATTTTCCAATTTTTGTCCCAATTCTTCCCATTCCCATTGAAACTTTTCAAATCCCTCTCAAAATTGTAGAAATTCTGTTAAAGCTTTTAAAATTCTCTCTAGAATTTTCAAAATCCATGTCCACATGTTTACAATTTCACGTCAAAAAATGGCTAAAATTCCAGTTGAAATTTTTTCAAAGTCCCTTAAAAATTTTCCAATTTTTGTCCCAATTCTTCCCATTCCCATTGAAACTTTTCAAATCCCTCTCAAAATTGTTGAAATTCTCTTGAAGCTTTTAAAATTCTCTCTAGAATTTTCAAAATCCATGTCCACATGTTTACAATTTCACGTCAAAAAAATGCTAAAATTCCAGTTGAAATTTTTTCAAAGTCCCTTAAAAATTTTCCAATTTTTGTCCCAATTCTTCCCATTCCCATTGAAACTTCTCAAATCCCTCTCAAAATTGTTGAAATTCTGTTGAAGCTTTTAAAATTCTCTCTAGAATTTTCAAAATCCATGGCCACATGTTTACAATTTCACGTCAAAAAATGGCTAAAATTCCAGTTGAAATTTTTTCAAAGTCCCTTAAAAATTTTCCAATTTTTGTCCCAATTCTTCCCATTCCCATTGAAACTTTTCAAATCCCTCTCAAAATTGTTGAAATTCTGTTGAAGCTTTTAAAATTCTCTCTAGAATTTTCAAAATCCATGTCCACATGTTCACAATTTCACGTAAAAAAATTGCTAAAATTCCAGTTGAAATTTTTTCAAAGTCCCTTAAAAATTTTCACATTTTTGTCCCAATTCTTCCCATTCCCATTGAAACTTTTCAAATCCCTCTCAAAATTGCTGAAATTCTCTTGAAGCTTTTAAAATTCTCTCTAGAATTTTCAAAATCCATGTCCACATGTTCACAATTTCACGTCAAAAAATTGCTAAAATTCCAGTTGAAATTTTTTCAAAGTCCCTTAAAAATTTTCCAATTTTTGTCCCAATTCTTCCCATTCCCATTGAAACTTTTCAAATCCCTCTCAAAATTGTTGAAATTCTGTTGAAGCTTTTAAAATTCTCTCTAGAATTTTCAAAATCCATGGCCACATGTTTACAATTTCACATAAAAAAATTGCTAAAATTCCAGTTGAAATTTTTTCAAAGTCCCTTAAAAATTTTCCAATTTTTGTCCCAATTCTTCCCATTCCCATTGAAACTTTTCAAATCCCTCTCAAAATTGTTGAAATTCTCTTGAAGCTTTTAAAATTCTCTCTAGAATTTTCAAAATCCATGTCCACGTGTTTACAATTTCACGTCAAAAAATGGCTAAAATTCCAGTTGAAATTTTTTCAAAGTCCCTTAAAAATTTTCCAATTTTTGTCCCAATTCTTCCCATTCCCATTGAAACTTCTCAAATCCCTCTCAAAATTGTTGAAATTCTGTTAAAGCTTTTAAAATTCTCTCTAGAATTTTCAAAATCCATGGCCACATGTTTACAATTTCACGTCAAAAAATGGCTAAAATTCCAGTTGAAATTTTTTCAAAGTCCCTTAAAAATTTTCCAATTTTTGTCCCAATTCTTCCCATTCCCATTGAAACTTTTCAAATCCCTCTCAAAATTGTTGAAATTCTGTTGAAGCTTTTAAAATTCTCTCTAGAATTTTCAAAATCCATGGCCACATGTTCACAATTTCACGTAAAAAAATTGCTAAAATTCCAGTTGAAATTTTTTCAAAGTCCCTTAAAAATTTTCCAATTTTTGTCCCAATTCTTCCCATTCCCATTGAAACTTTTCAAATCCCTCTCAAAATTGCTGAAATTCTCTTGAAGCTTTTAAAATTCTCTCTAGAATTTTCAAAATCCATGTCCACATGTTCACAATTTCACGTCAAAAAATTGCTAAAATTCCAGTTGAAATTTTTTCAAAGTCCCTTAAAAATTTTCCAATTTTTGTCCCAATTCTTCCCATTCCCATTGAAACTTTTCAAATCCCTCTCAAAATTGTTGAAATTCTGTTGAAGCTTTTAAAATTCTCTCTAGAATTTTCAAAATCCATGTCCACGTGTTTACAATTTCACGTCAAAAAATGGCTAAAATTCCAGCTGAAATTTTTTCAAAGTCCCTTAAAAATTTTCCAATTTTTGTCCCAATTCTTCCCATTCCCATTGAAACTTTTCAAATCCCTCTCAAAAGTGTTGAAATTCTGTTGAAGCTTTTAAAATTCTCTCTAGAATTTTCAAAATCCATGTCCACATGTTTACAATTTCACGTCAAAAAATGGCTAAAATTCCAGTTGAAATTTTTTCAAAGTCCCTTAAAAATTTTCCAATTTTTGTCCCAATTCTTCCCATTCCCATTGAAACTTTTCAAATCCCTCTCAATATTGTTGAAATTCTGTTGAAGCTTTTAAAATTCTCTCTAGAATTTTCAAAATCCATGGCCACATGTTTACAATTTCACATAAAAAAATGGCTAAAATTCCAGTTGAAATTTTTTCAAAGTCCCTTAAAAATTTTCCAATTTTTGTCCCAATTCTTCCCATTCCCATTGAAACTTTTCAAATCCCTCTCAAAATTGTTGAAATTCTGTTGAAGCTTTTAAAATTCTCTCTAGAATTTTCAAAATCCATGGCCACATGTTTACAATTTCACATAAAAAAATGGCTAAAATTCCAGCTGAAATTTTTTCAAAGTCCCTTAAAAATTTTCCAATTTTTGTCCCAATTCTTCCCATTCCCATTGAAACTTTTCAAATCCCTCTCAAAAGTGTTGAAATTCTGTTGAAGCTTTTAAAATTCTCTCTAGAATTTTCAAAATCCATGTCCACATGTTTACAATTTCACGTCAAAAAATGGCTAAAATTCCAGTTGAAATTTTTTCAAAGTCCCTTAAAAATTTTCCAATTTTTGTCCCAATTCTTCCCATTCCCATTGAAACTTTTCAAATCCCTCTCAATATTGTTGAAATTCTGTTGAAGCTTTTAAAATTCTCTCTAGAATTTTCAAAATCCATGGCCACATGTTTACAATTTCACATAAAAAAATGGCTAAAATTCCAGTTGAAATTTTTTCAAAGTCCCTTAAAAATTTTCCAATTTTTGTCCCAATTCTTCCCATTCCCATTGAAACTTTTCAAATCCCTCTCAAAATTTTTGAAATTCTGTTGAAGCTTTTAAAATTCTCTCTAGAATTTTCAAAATCCATGTCCACATGTTTACAATTTCACGTCAAAAAATGGCTAAAATTCCAGTTGAAATTTTTTCAAAGTCCCTTAAAAATTTTCCAATTTTTGTCCCAATTCTTCCCATTCCCATTGAAACTTTTCAAATCCCTCTCAATATTGTTGAAATTCTGTTGAAGCTTTTAAAATTCTCTCTAGAATTTTCAAAATCCATGGCCACATGTTTACAATTTCACATAAAAAAATTGCTAAAATTCCAGTTGAAATTTTTTCAAAGTCCCTTAAAAATTTTCCAATTTTTGTCCCAATTCTTCCCATTCCCATTGAAACTTTTCAAATCCCTCTCAAAAGTGTTGAAATTCTGTTGAAGCTTTTAAAATTCTCTCTAGAATTTTCAAAATCCATGGCCACATGTTTACAATTTCACATAAAAAAATGGCTAAAATTCCAGTTGAAATTTTTTCAAAGTCCCTTAAAAATTTTCCAATTTTTGTCCCAATTCTTCCCATTCCCATTGAAACTTTTCAAATCCCTCTCAAAATTGTTGAAATTCTCTTGAAGCTTTTAAAATTCTCTCTAGAATTTTCAAAATCCATGGCCACATGTTCACAATTTCACGTAAAAAAATGGCTAAAATTCCAGTTGAAATTTTTTCAAAGTCCCTTAAAAATTTTCCAATTTTTGTCCCAATTCTTCCCATTCCCATTGAAACTTCTCAAATCCCTCTCAAAATTGTTGAAATTCTGTTAAAGCTTTTAAAATTCTCTCTAGAATTTTCAAAATCCATGTCCACATGTTTACAATTTCACGTCAAAAAATTGCTAAAATTCCAGTTGAAATTTTTTCAAAGTCCCTTAAAAATTTTCCAATTTTTGTCCCAATTCTTCCCATTCCCATTGAAACTTTTCAAATCCCTCTCAAAATTGTTGAAATTCTGTTGAAGCTTTTAAAATTCTCTCTAGAATTTTCAAAATCCATGTCCACATGTTCACAATTTCACGTAAAAAAATTGCTAAAATTCCAGTTGAAATTTTTTCAAAGTCCCTTAAAAATTTTCCAATTTTTGTCCCAATTCTTCCCATTCCCATTGAAACTTTTCAAATCCCTCTCAAAATTGCTGAAATTCTCTTGAAGCTTTTAAAATTCTCTCTAGAATTTTCAAAATCCATGTCCACATGTTCACAATTTCACGTCAAAAAATTGCTAAAATTCCAGTTGAAATTTTTTCAAAGTCCCTTAAAAATTTTCCAATTTTTGTCCCAATTCTTCCCTTTCCCATTGAAACTTTTCAAATCCCTCTCAAAATTGTTGAAATTCTGTTGAAGCTTTTAAAATTCTCTCTAGAATTTTCAAAATCCATGTCCACGTGTTTACAATTTCACGTCAAAAAATTGCTAAAATTCCAGTTGAAATTTTTTCAAAGTCCCTTAAAAATTTTCCAATTTTTGTCCCAATTCTTCCCATTCCCATTGAAACTTTTCAAATCCCTCTCAAAAGTGTTGAAATTCTCTTGAAGCTTTTAAAATTCTCTCTAGAATTTTCAAAATCCATGGCCACATGTTTACAATTTCACATAAAAAAATGGCTAAAATTCCAGTTGAAATTTTTTCAAAGTCCCTTAAAAATTTTCCAATTTTTGTCCCAATTCTTCCCATTCCCATTGAAACTTTTCAAATCCCTCTCAATATTGTTGAAATTCTGTTGAAGCTTTTAAAATTCTCTCTAGAATTTTCAAAATCCATGGCCACATGTTTACAATTTCACATAAAAAAATTGCTAAAATTCCAGTTGAAATTTTTTCAAAGTCCCTTAAAAATTTTCCAATTTTTGTCCCAATTCTTCCCATTCCCATTGAAACTTTTCAAATCCCTCTCAAAATTGTTGAAATTCTGTTGAAGCTTTTAAAATTCTCTCTAGAATTTTCAAAATCCATGTCCACATGTTTACAATTTCACGTAAAAAATGGCTAAAATTCCAGTTGAAATTTTTTCAAAGTCCCTTAAAAATTTTCCAATTTTTGTCCCAATTCTTCCCATTCCCATTGAAACTTTTCAAATCCCTCTCAAAATTGTTGAAATTCTGTTGAAGCTTTTAAAATTCTCTCTAGAATTTTCAAAATCCATGTCCACATGTTTACAATTTCACGTCAAAAAATGGCTAAAATTCCAGTTGAAATTTTTTCAAAGTCCCTTAAAAATTTTCCAATTTTTGTCCCAATTCTTCCCATTCCCATTGAAACTTTTCAAATCCCTCTCAAAATTGTTGAAATTCTCTTGAAGCTTTTAAAATTCTCTCTAGAATTTTCAAAATCCATGGCCACATGTTTACAATTTCACATAAAAAAATGGCTAAAATTCCAGTTGAAATTTTTTCAAAGTCCCTTCAAAATTTTCCAATTTTTGTCCCAATTCTTCCCATTCCCATTGAAACTTTTCAAATCCCTCTCAAAATTGTTGAAATTCTGTTGAAGCTTTTAAAATTCTCTCTAGAATTTTCAAAATCCATGGCCACATGTTTACAATTTCACTTAAAAAAATGGCTAAAATTCCAGTTGAAATTTTTTCAAAGTCCCTTAAAAATTTTCCAATTTTTGTCCCAATTCTTCCCATTCCCATTGAAACTTTTCAAATCCCTCTCAAAAGTGTTGAAATTCTGTTGAAGCTTTTAAAATTCTCTCTAGAATTTTCAAAATCCATGTCCACATGTTTACAATTTCACGTAAAAAAAAGGCTAAAATTCCAGTTGAAATTTTTTCAAAGTCCCTTAAAAATTTTCCAATTTTTGTCCCAATTCTTCCCATTCCCATTGAAACTTTTCAAATCCCTCTCAAAATTGTTGAAATTCTGTTGAAGCTTTTAAAATTCTCTCTAGAATTTTCAAAATTCATGTCCACATGTTTACAATTTCCCGTAAAAAAAAATCCTAAAATTCCAGTTGAAATTTTTTCAAAGTCCCTTAAAAATTTTCGAATTTTTGTCCCAATTCTTCCCATTCCCATTGAAACTTTTCAAATCCCTCTCAAAATTGTAGAAATTCTGTTAAAGCTTTTAAAATTCTCTCTAGAATTTTCAAAATCCATGTCCACATGTTCACAATTTCACGTAAAAAAAATGCTAAAATTCCAGTTGAAATTTTTTCAAAGTCCCTTAAAAATTTTCCAATTTTTGTCCCAATTCTTCCCATTCCCATTGAAACTTTTCAAATCCCTCTCAAAATTGTTGAAATTCTCTTGAAGCTTTTAAAATTCTCTCTAGAATTTTCAAAATCCTTGTCCACATGTTCACAATTTCACGTAAAAAAAATGCTAAAATTCCAGTTGAAATTTTTTCAAAGTCCCTTAAAAATTTTCCAATTTTTGTCCCAATTCTTCCCATTCCCATTGAAACTTCTCAAATCCCTCTCAAAATTGTTGAAATTCCTTTAAAGCTTTTAAAATTCTCTCTAGAATTTTCAAAATCCATGTCCACATGTTTACAATTTCACGTCAAAAAATTGCTAAAATTCCAGTTGAAATTTTTTCAAAGTCCCTTAAAAATTTTCCAATTTTTGTCCCAGTTCTTCCCATTCCCATTGAAACTTTTCAAATCCCTCTCAAAATTGTTGAAATTCTGTTGAAGCTTTTAAAATTCTCTCTAGAATTTTCAAAATCCATGTCCACATGTTCACAATTTCACGTCAAAAAATGGCTAAAATTCCAGTTGAAATTTTTTCAAAGTCCCTTAAAAATTTTCACATTTTTGTCCCAATTCTTCCCATTCCCATTGAAACTTTTCAAATCCCTCTCAAAATTGCTGAAATTCTCTTGAAGCTTTTAAAATTCTCTCTAGAATTTTCAAAATCCATGTCCACATGTTCACAATTTCACGTCAAAAAATTGCTAAAATTCCAGTTGAAATTTTTTCAAAGTCCCTTAAAAATTTTCCAATTTTTGTCCCAATTCTTCCCATTCCCATTGAAACTTTTCAAATCCCTCTCAAAATTGTTGAAATTCTGTTGAAGCTTTTAAAACTCTCTCTAGAATTTTCAAAATCCATGTCCACGTGTTTACAATTTCACGTCAAAAAATGGCTAAAATTCCAGTTGAAATTTTTTCAAAGTCCCTTAAAAATTTTCCAATTTTTGTCCCAATTCTTCCCATTCCCATTGAAACTTTTCAAATCCCTCTCAAAAGTGTTGAAATTCTGTTGAAGCTTTTAAATTCTCTCTAGAATTTTCAAAATCCATGGCCACATGTTTACAATTTCACATAAAAAAATGGCTAAAATTCCAGTTGAAATTTTTTCAAAGTCCCTTAAAAATTTTCCAATTTTTGTCCCAATTCTTCCCATTCCCATTGAAACTTTTCAAATCCCTCTCAATATTGTTGAAATTCTGTTGAAGCTTTTAAAACTCTCTCTAGAATTTTCAAAATCCATGTCCACATGTTTACAATTTCACGTCAAAAAATGGCTAAAATTCCAGTTGAAATTTTTTCAAAGTCCCTTAAAAATTTTCCAATTTTTGTCCCAATTCTTCCCATTCCCATTGAAACTTTTCAAATCCCTCTCAAAAGTGTTGAAATTCTGTTGAAGCTTTTAAAATTCTCTCTAGAATTTTCAAAATCCATGGCCACATGTTTACAATTTCACATAAAAAAATGGCTAAAATTCCAGTTGAAATTTTTTCAAAGTCCCTTAAAAATTTTCCAATTTTTGTCCCAATTCTTCCCATTCCCATTTGAAACTTTTCAAATCCCTCTCAATATTGTTGAAATTCTGTTGAAGCTTTTAAAATTCTCTCTAGAATTTTCAAAATCCATGGCCACATGTTTACAATTTCACGTCAAAAAATTGCTAAAATTCCAGTTGAAATTTTTTCAAAGTCCCTTAAAAATTTTCCAATTTTTGTCCCAATTCTTCCCATTCCCATTGAAACTTTTCAAATCCCTCTCAAAAGTGTTGAAATTCTCTTGAAGCTTTTAAAATTCTCTCTAGAATTTTCAAAATCCACTTCAACATGTTTACAATTTCACGTCAAAAAATGGCTAAAATTCCAGTTGAAATTTTTTCAAAGTCCCTTAAAAATTTTCCAATTTTTGTCCCAATTCTTCCCATTCCCATTGAAACTTCTCAAATCCCTCTCAAAATTGTTGAAATTCTGTTAAAGCTTTTAAAATTCTCTCTAGAATTTTCAAAATCCATGGCCACATGTTTACAATTTCACATAAAAAAATTGCTAAAATTCCAGTTGAAATTTTTTCAAAGTCCCTTAAAAATTTTCCAATTTTTGTCCCAATTCTTCCCATTCCCATTGAAACTTTTCAAATCCCTCTCAAAATTGTTGAAATTCTCTTGAAGCTTTTAAAATTCTCTCTAGAATTTTCAAAATCCATGTCCACATGTTTACAATTTCACGTCAAAAAATGGCTAAAATTCCAGTTGAAATTTTTTCAAAGTCCCTTAAAAATTTTCCAATTTTTGTCCCAATTCTTCCCATTCCCATTGAAACTTTTCAAATCCCTCTCAAAATTGTTGAAATTCTGTTGAAGCTTTTAAAATTCTCTCTAGAATTTTCAAAATCCATGTCCACATGTTTACAATTTCACGTCAAAAAATTGCTAAAATTCCAGTTGAAATTTTTTCAAAGTCCCTTAAAAATTTTCCAATTTTTGTCCCAATTCTTCCCATTCCCATTGAAACTTTTCAAATCCCTCTCAAAATTGTTGAAATTCTCTTGAAGCTTTTAAAATTCTCTGTAGAATTTTCAAAATCCATGTCCACATGTTTACAATTTCACGTCAAAAAATGGCTAAAATTCCAGTTGAAATTTTTTCAAAGTCCCTTAAAAATTTTCCAATTTTTGTCCCAATTCTTCCCATTCCCATTGAAACTTTTCAAATCCCTCTCAAAATTGTTGAAATTCTCTTGAAGCTTTTAAAATTCTCTCTAGAATTTTCAAAATCCATGTCCACATGTTCACAATTTCACGTCAAAAAAATGGCTAAAATTCCAGTTGAAATTTTTTCAAAGTCCCTTAAAAATTTTCCAATTTTTGTCCCAATTCTTCCCATTCCCATTGAAACTTCTCAAATCCCTCTCAAAATTATTGAAATTCTGTTGAAGCTTTTAAAATTCTCTCTAGAATTTTCAAAATCCATGTCCACATGTTTACAATTTCTCGTCAAAAAATTGCTAAAATTCCAGTTGAAATTTTTTCAAAGTCCCTTAAAAATTTTCCAATTTTTGTCCCAATTCTTCCCATTCCCATTGAAACTTTTCAAATCCCTCTCAAAATTGTTGAAATTCTGTTGAAGCTTTTAAAATTCTCTCTAGAATTTTCAAAATCCATGTCCACATGTTCACAATTTCACGTAAAAAAATGGCTAAAATTCCAGTTGAAATTTTTTCAAAGTCCCTTAAAAATTTTCCAATTTTTGTCCCAATTCTTCCCATTCCCATTGAAACTTTTCAAATCCCTCTCAAAATTGTTGAAATTCTGTTGAAGCTTTTAAAATTCTCTCTAGAATTTTCAAAATCCATGTCCACATGTTCACAATTTCACGTAAAAAAATGGCTAAAATTCCAGTTGAAATTTTTTCAAAGTCCCTTAAAAATTTTCCAATTTTTGTCCCAATTCTTCCCATTCCCATTGAAACTTTTCAAATCCCTCTCAAAATTGTTGAAATTCTCTTGAAGCTTTTAAAATTCTCTCTAGAATTTTCAAAATCCATGTCCACATGTTTACAATTTCACATAAAAAAATTGTTAAAATTCCAGTTGAAATTTTTTCAAAGTCCCTTAAAAATTTTCCAATTTTTGTCCCAATTCTTCCCATTCCCATTGAAACTTTTCAAATCCCTCTCAAAATTGTTGAAATTCTCTTGAAGCTTTTAAAATTCTCTCTAGAATTTTCAAAATCCATGTCCACGTGTTTACAATTTCACGTCAAAAAATGGCTAAAATTCCAGTTGAAATTTTTTCAAAGTCCCTTAAAAATTTTCCAATTTTTGTCCCAATTCTTCCCATTCCCATTGAAACTTTTCAAATCCCTCTCAAAATTGTTGAAATTCTCTTGAAGCTTTTAAAATTCTCTCTAGAATTTTCAAAATCCATGTCCACATGTTCACAATTTCACATTAAAAAATGGCTAAAATTCCAGTTGAAATTTTTTCAAAGTCCCTTAAAAATTTTCCAATTTTTGACCCAATTCTTCCCATTCCCATTGAAACTTTTCAAATCCCTCTCAAAATTGTTGAAATTCTCTTGAAGCTTTTAAAATTCTCTCTAGAATTTTCAAAATCCATGTCCACATGTTTACAATTTCACGTCAAAAAATGGCTAAAATTCCAGTTGAAATTTTTTCAAAGTCCCTTAAAAAATTTCCAATTTTTGTCCCAATTCTTCCCATTCCCATTGAATCTTTTCAAATCCCTCTCAAAATTGTTGAAATTCTGTTGAAGCTTTTAAAATTCTCTCTAGAATTTTCAAAATCCATGTCCACATGTTTACAATTTCACGTAAAAAAATGGCTAAAATTCCAGTTGAAATTTTTTCAAAGTCCCTTAAAAATTTTCCAATTTTTGTCCCAATTCTTCCCATTCCCATTGAAACTTTTCAAATCCCTCTCAAAATTGTTGAAATTCTCTTGAAGCTTTTAAAATTCTCTCTAGAATTTTCAAAATCCATGTCCACATGTTTACAATTTCACGTCAAAAAAATGGCTAAAATTCCAGTTGAAATTTTTTCAAAGTCCCTTAAAAATTTTCCAATTTTTGTCCCAATTCTTCCCATTCCCATTGAAACTTCTCAAATCCCTCTCAAAATTGTTGAAATTCTGTTAAAGCTTTTAAAATTCTCTCTAGAATTTTCAAAATCCATGGCCACATGTTTACAATTTCACGTCAAAAAATTGCTAAAATTCCAGTTGAAATTTTTTCAAAGTCCCTTAAAAATTTTCCACTTTTTGTCCCAATTCTTCCCATTCCCATTGAAACTTTTCAAATCCCTCTCAAAATTGTTGAAATTCTGTTGAAGCTTTTAAAATTCTCTCTAGAATTTTCAAAATCCATGTCCACATGTTCACAATTTCACGTCAAAAAATGGCTAAAATTCCAGTTGAAATTTTTTCAAAGTCCCTTAAAAATTTTCCAATTTTTGTCCCAATTCTTCCCATTCCCATTGAAACTTTTCAAATCCCTTACAAAATTGTTGAAATTCTCATGAA
Source organism: Streptopelia decaocto (assembly GCF_964273445.1). Taxonomy (NCBI): domain Eukaryota; kingdom Metazoa; phylum Chordata; class Aves; order Columbiformes; family Columbidae; genus Streptopelia; species Streptopelia decaocto. The sequence continues at coordinate 29,866 of NW_028114979.1, forward strand.
GCTTTTAAAATTCTCTCTAGAATTTTCAAAATCCATGTCCACATGTTTACAATTTCATGTAAAAAAATGGCTAAAATTCCAGTTGAAATTTTTTCAAAGTCCCTTAAAAATTTTCCAATTTTTGTCCCAATTCTTCCCATTCCCATTGAAACTTTTCAAATCCCTCTCAAAATTGTAGAAATTCTGTTAAAGCTTTTAAAATTCTCTCTAGAATTTTCAAAATCCATGGCCACGTGTTTACAATTTCACGTCAAAAAATGGCTAAAATTCCAGTTGAAATTTTTTCAAAGTCCCTTAAAAATTTTCCAATTTTTGTCCCAATTCTTCCCATTCCCATTGAAACTTTTCAAATCCCTCTCAAAATTGTTGAAATTCTCTTGAAGCTTTTAAAATTCTCTCTAGAATTTTCAAAATCCATGTCCACATGTTCACAATTTCACATTAAAAAATGGCTAAAATTCCAGTTGAAATTTTTTCAAAGTCCCTTAAAAATTTTCCAATTTTTGTCCCAATTCTTCCCATTCCCATTGAAACTTTTCAAATCCCTCTCAAAATTGTTGAAATTCTCTTGAAGCTTTTAAAATTCTCTCTAGAATTTTCAAAATCCATGTCCACATGTTCACAATTTCACATTAAAAAATGGCTAAAATTCCAGTTGAAATTTTTTCAAAGTCCCTTAAAAATTTTCCAATTTTTGACCCAATTCTTCCCATTCCCATTGAAACTTTTCAAATCCCTCTCAAAATTGTTGAAATTCTCTTGAAGCTTTTAAAATTCTCTCTAGAATTTTCAAAATCCATGTCCACATGTTTACAATTTCACGTCAAAAAATGGCTAAAATTCCAGTTGAAATTTTTTCAAAGTCCCTTAAAAAATTTCCAATTTTTGTCCCAATTCTTCCCATTCCCATTGAATCTTTTCAAATCCCTCTCAAAATTGTTGAAATTCTGTTGAAGCTTTTAAAATTCTCTCTAGAATTTTCAAAATCCATGTCCACATGTTTACAATTTCACGTAAAAAAATGGCTAAAATTCCAGTTGAAATTTTTTCAAAGTCCCTTAAAAATTTTCCAATTTTTGTCCCAATTCTTCCCATTCCCATTGAAACTTTTCAAATCCCTCTCAAAATTGTTGAAATTCTCTTGAAGCTTTTAAAATTCTCTCTAGAATTTTCAAAATCCATGTCCACATGTTTACAATTTCACGTCAAAAAAATGGCTAAAATTCCAGTTGAAATTTTTTCAAAGTCCCTTAAAAATTTTCCAATTTTTGTCCCAATTCTTCCCATTCCCATTGAAACTTCTCAAATCCCTCTCAAAATTGTTGAAATTCTGTTAAAGCTTTTAAAATTCTCTCTAGAATTTTCAAAATCCATGGCCACATGTTTACAATTTCACGTCAAAAAATTGCTAAAATTCCAGTTGAAATTTTTTCAAAGTCCCTTAAAAATTTTCCACTTTTTGTCCCAATTCTTCCCATTCCCATTGAAACTTTTCAAATCCCTCTCAAAATTGTTGAAATTCTGTTGAAGCTTTTAAAATTCTCTCTAGAATTTTCAAAATCCATGTCCACATGTTCACAATTTCACGTCAAAAAATGGCTAAAATTCCAGTTGAAATTTTTTCAAAGTCCCTTAAAAATTTTCCAATTTTTGTCCCAATTCTTCCCATTCCCATTGAAACTTTTCAAATCCCTCACAAAATTGTTGAAATTCTCATGAAGCTTTTAAAATTCTCTCTAGAATTTTCAAAATCCATGTCCACATGTTTACAATTTCATGTAAAAAAATGGCTAAAATTCCAGTTGAAATTTTTTCAAAGTCCCTTAAAAATTTTCCAATTTTTGTCCCAATTCTTCCCATTCCCATTGAAACTTTTCAAATCCCTCTCAAAATTGTAGAAATTCTGTTAAAGCTTTTAAAATTCTCTCTAGAATTTTCAAAATCCATGGCCACATGTTTACAATTTCACGTCAAAAAATGGCTAAAATTCCAGTTGAAATTTTTTCAAAGTCCCTTAAAAATTTTCCAATTTTTGTCCCAATTCTTCCCATTCCCATTGAAACTTTTCAAATCCCTCTCAAAATTGTTGAAATTCTCTTGAAGCTTTTAAAATTCTCTCTAGAATTTTCAAAATCCATGTCCACGTGTTTACAATTTCACGTCAAAAAATGGCTAAAATTCCAGTTGAAATTTTTTCAAAGTCCCTTAAAAATTTTCCAATTTTTGTCCCAATTCTTCCCATTCCCATTGAAACTTTTCAAATCCCTCTCAAAATTGTTGAAATTCTCTTGAAGCTTTTAAAATTCTCTCTAGAATTTTCAAAATCCAGGTCCACATGTTCACAATTTCACATAAAAAAATTGTTAAAATTCCAGTTGAAATTTTTTCAAAGTCCCTTAAAAATTTTCCAATTTTTGTCCCAATTCTTCCCATTCCCATTGAAACTTTTCAAATCCCTCTCAAAAGTGTTGAAATTCTGTTGAAGCTTTTAAAATTCTCTCTAGAATTTTCAAAATCCATGTCCACATGTTTACAATTTCTCGTCAAAAAATTGCTAAAATTCCAGTTGAAATTTTTTCAAAGTCCCTTAAAAATTTTCCAATTTTTGTCCCAATTCTTCCCATTCCCATTGAAACTTTTCAAATCCCTCTCAAAATTGTTGAAATTCTGTTGAAGCTTTTAAAATTCTCTCTAGAATTTTCAAAATCCATGTCCACATGTTTACAATTTCACGTCAAAAAAATGCTAAAATTCCAGTTGAAATTTTTTCAAAGTCCCTTAAAAATTTTCCAATTTTTGTCCCAATTCTTCCCATTCCCATTGAAACTTCTCAAATCCCTCTCAAAATTGTTGAAATTCTGTTAAAGCTTTTAAAATTCTCTCTAGAATTTTCAAAATCCATGGCCACATGTTTACAATTTCACGTCAAAAAATTGCTAAAATTCCAGTTGAAATTTTTTCAAAGTCCCTTAAAAATTTTCCAATTTTTGTCCCAATTCTTCCCATTCCCATTGAAACTTTTCAAATCCCTCTCAAAATTGTTGAAATTCTGTTGAAGCTTTTAAAATTCTCTCTAGAATTTTCAAAATCCATGTCCACATGTTCACAATTTCACGTCAAAAAATGGCTAAAATTCCAGTTGAAATTTTTTCAAAGTCCCTTAAAAATTTTCCAATTTTTGTCCCAATTCTTCCCATTCCCATTGAAACTTTTCAAATCCCTCTCAAAATTGTTGAAATTCTCTTGAAGCTTTTAAAATTCTCTCTAGAATTTTCAAAATCCATGTCCACATGTTTACAATTTCATGTAAAAAAATGGCTAAAATTCCAGTTGAAATTTTTTCAAAGTCCCTTAAAAATTTTCCAATTTTTGTCCCAATTCTTCCCATTCCCATTGAAACTTTTCAAATCCCTCTCAAAATTGTAGAAATTCTGTTAAAGCTTTTAAAATTCTCTCTAGAATTTTCAAAATCCATGGCCACATGTTTACAATTTCACGTCAAAAAATGGCTAAAATTCCAGTTGAAATTTTTTCAAAGTCCCTTAAAAATTTTCCAATTTTTGTCCCAATTCTTCCCATTCCCATTGAAACTTTTCAAATCCCTCTCAAAATTGTTGAAATTCTCTTGAAGCTTTTAAAATTCTCTCTAGAATTTTCAAAATCCATGTCCACGTGTTTACAATTTCACGTCAAAAAATGGCTAAAATTCCAGTTGAAATTTTTTCAAAGTCCCTTAAAAATTTTCCAATTTTTGTCCCAATTCTTCCCATTCCCATTGAAACTTTTCAAATCCCTCTCAAAATTGTTGAAATTCTCTTGAAGCTTTTAAAATTCTCTCTAGAATTTTCAAAATCCAGGTCCACATGTTCACAATTTCACATAAAAAAATTGTTAAAATTCCAGTTGAAATTTTTTCAAAGTCCCTTAAAAATTTTCCAATTTTTGTCCCAATTCTTCCCATTCCCATTGAAACTTTTCAAATCCCTCTCAAAATTGTTGAAATTCTCTTGAAGCTTTTAAAATTCTCTCTAGAATTTTCAAAATCCATGTCCACATGTTTACAATTTCTCGTCAAAAAATTGCTAAAATTCCAGTTGAAATTTTTTCAAAGTCCCTTAAAAATTTTCCAATTTTTGTCCCAATTCTTCCCATTCCCATTGAAACTTTTCAAATCCCTCTCAAAATTGTGGAAATTCTCTTGAAGCTTTTAAAATTCTCTCTAGAATTTTCAAAATCCATGTCCACATGTTTACAATTTCACGTAAAAAAAAGGCTAAAATTCCAGTTGAAATTTTTTCAAAGTCCCTTAAAAATTTTCCAATTTTTGTCCCAATTCTTCCCATTCCCATTGAAACTTTTCAAATCCCTCTCAAAATTGTAGAAATTCTGTTAAAGCTTTTAAAATTCTCTCTAGAATTTTCAAAATCCATGTCCACATGTTTACAATTTTACGTCAAAAAATGGCTAAAATTCCAGTTGAAATTTTTTCAAAGTCCCTTAAAAATTTTCCAATTTTTGTCCCAATTCTTCCCATTCCCATTGAAACTTTTCAAATCCCTCTCAAAATTGTTGAAATTCTGTTGAAGCTTTTAAAATTCACTCTAGAATTTTCAAAATCCATGTCCACATGTTCACAATTTCACGTCAAAAAATGGCTAAAATTCCAGTGGAAATGTTTTCAAAGTCCCTTAAAAATTTTCCAATTTTTGTCCCAATTCTTCCCATTCCCATTGAAACTTTTCAAATCCCTCTCAAAATTGTTGAAATTCTCTTGAAGCTTTTAAAATTCTCTCTAGAATTTTCAAAATCCATGGCCACATGTTTACAATTTCACGTCAAAAAATGGCTAAAATTCCAGTTGAAATTTTTTCAAAGTCCCTTAAAAATTTTCCAATTTTTGTCCCAATTCTTCCCATTCCCATTGAAACTTTTCAAATCCCTCTCAAAATTGTTGAAATTCTCTTGAAGCTTTTAAAATTCTCTCTAGAATTTTCAAAATCCAGGTCCACATGTTCACAATTTCACATAAAAAAATTGTTAAAATTCCAGTTGAAATTTTTTCAAAGTCCCTTAAAAATTTTCCCATTTTTGTCCCAATTCTTCCCATTCCCATTGAAACTTTTCAAATCCCTCTCAAAAGTGTTGAAATTCTCTTGAAGCTTTTAAAATTCTCTCTAGAATTTTCAAAATCCATGTCCACATGTTTACAATTTCTCGTCAAAAAATTGCTAAAATTCCAGTTGAAATTTTTTCAAAGTCCCTTAAAAATTTTCCCATTTTTGTCCCAATTCTTCCCATTCCCATTGAAACTTTTCAAATCCCTCTCAAAATTGTTGAAATTCTCTTGAAGCTTTTAAAATTCTCTCTAGAATTTTCAAAATCCACTTCAACATGTTTACAATTTCACGTCAAAAAATTGCTAAAATTCCAGTTGAAATTTTTTCAAAGTCCCTTAAAAATTTTCCAATTTTTGTCCCAATTCTTCCCATTCCCATTGAAACTTTTCAAATCCCTCTCAAAAGTGTTGAAATTCTCTTGAAGCTTTTAAAATTCTCTCTAGAATTTTCAAAATCCATGTCCACATGTTTACAATTTAACATAAAAAAATTGCTAAAATTCCAGTTGAAATTTTTTCAAAGTCCCTTAAAAATTTTCCAATTTTTGTCCCAATTCTTCCCATTCCCATTGAAACTTTTCAAATCCCTCTCAAAATTGTTGAAATTCTCTTGAAGCTTTTAAAATTCTCTCTAGAATTTTCAAAATCCATGGCCACATGTTTACAATTTCACGTAAAAAAATGGCTAAAATTCCAGTTGAAATTTTTTCAAAGTCCCTTAAAAATTTTCCAATTTTTGTCCCAATTCTTCCCATTCCCATTGAAACTTTTCAAATCCCTCTCAAAATTGTTGAAATTCTCTTGAAGCTTTTAAAATTCTCTCTAGAATTTTCAAAATCCATGTCCACATGTTTACAATTTCATGTTAAAAAATGGCTAAAATTCCAGTTGAAATTTTTTCAAAGTCCCTTAAAAATTTTCCAATTTTTGTCCCAATTCTTCCCATTCCCATTGAAACTTTTCAAATCCCTCTCAAAATTGTTGAAATTCTCTTGAAGCTTTTAAAATTCTCTCTAGAATTTTCAAAATCCATGTCCACATGTTTACAATTTCACGTCAAAAAATGGCTAAAATTCCAGTTGAAATTTTTTCAAAGTCCCTTAAAAATTTTCCAATTTTTGTCCCAATTCTTCCCATTCCCATTAAAACTTTTCAAATCCCTCTCAAAATTGTTGAAATTCTCTTGAAGCTTTTAAAATTCTCTCTAGAATTTTCAAAATCCATGGCCACATGTTTACAATTTCACGTAAAAAAAATGGCTAAAATTCCAGTTGAAATTTTTTCAAAGTCCCTTAAAAATTTTCCAATTTTTGTCCCAATTCTTCCCTTTCCCATTGAAACTTTTCAAATCCCTCTCAAAATTGTTGAAATTCTGTTTAAGCTTTTAAAATTCTCTCTAGAATTTTCAAAATCCATGTCCACATGTTTACAATTTCACGTCAAAAAATTGCTAAAATTCCAGTTGAAATTTTTTCAAAGTCCCTTCAAAGTTTTCCAATTTTTGTCCCAATTCTTCCCATTCCCATTGAAACTTTTCAAATCCCTCTCAAAATTGTAGAAATTCTCTTGAAGCTTTTAAAATTCTCTCTAGAATTTTCAAAATCCATGTCCACATGTTTACAATTTCACGTCAAAAAATGGCTAAAATTCCAGTTGAAATTTTTTCAAAGTCCCTTAAAAATTTTCCAATTTTTGTCCCAATTCTTCCCATTCCCATTGAAACTTTTCAAATCCCTCTCAAAATTGTTGAAATTCTCTTGAAGCTTTTAAAATTCTCTCTAGAATTTTCAAAATCCATGTCCACATTTTTACAATTTCACATTAAAAAATGGCTAAAATTCCAGTTGAAATTTTTTCAAAGTCCCTTAAAAATTTTCCAATTTTTGTCCCAATTCTTCCCATTCCCATTGAAACTTTTCAAATCCCTCTCAAAATTGTTGAAATTCTCTTGAAGCTTTTAAAATTCTCTCTAGAATTTTCAAAATCCATGTCCACATGTTTACAATTTCACGTCAAAAAATGGCTAAAATTCCAGTTGAAATTTTTTCAAAGTCCCTTAAAAATTTTCCAATTTTTGTCCCAATTCTTCCCATTCCCATTGAAACTTTTCAAATCCCTCTCAAAATTGTTGAAATTCTCTTGAAGCTTTTAAAATTCTCTCTAGAATTTTCAAAATCCATGTCCACATGTTTACAATTTCACGTCAAAAAATTGCTAAAATTCCAGTTGAAATTTTTTCAAAGTCCCTTCAAAGTTTTCCAATTTTTGTCCCAATTCTTCCCATTCCCATTGAAACTTTTCAAATCCCTCTCAAAATTGTAGAAATTCTCTTGAAGCTTTTAAAATTCTCTCTAGAATTTTCAAAATCCATGTCCACATGTTTACAATTTCACGTCAAAAAATGGCTAAAATTCCAGTGGAAATTTTTTCAAAGTCCCTTAAAAATTTTCCAATTTTTGTCCCAATTCTTCCCTTTCCCATTGAAACTTTTCAAATCCCTCTCAAAATTGTTGAAATTCTCTTGAAGCTTTTAAAATTCTCTCTAGAATTTTCAAAATCCATGTCCACATGTTTACAATTTCACATAAAAAAATTGCTAAAATTCCAGTTGAAATTTTTTCAAAGTCCCTTAAAAATTTTCCAATTTTTGTCCCAATTCTTCCCATTCCCATTGAAACTTTTCAAATCCCTCTCAAAATTGTTGAAATTCTGTTGAAGCTTTTAAAATTCTCTCTAGAATTTTCAAAATCCACTTCAACATGTTTACAATTTCACGTAAAAAATGGCTAAAATTCCAGTTGAAATTTTTTCAAAGTCCCTTAAAAATTTTCCAATTTTTGTCCCAATTCTTCCCATTCCCATTGAAACTTTTCAAATCCCTCTCAAAATTGTTGAAATTCTCTTGAAGCTTTTAAAATTCTCTCTAGAATTTTCAAAATCCACTTCAACATGTTTACAATTTCACGTCAAAAAATTGCTAAAATTCCAGTTGAAATTTTTTCAAAGTCCCTTAAAAATTTTCCAATTTTTGTCCCAATTCTTCCCATTCCCATTGAAACTTTTCAAATCCCTCTCAAAACTGTTGAAATTCTGTTGAAGCTTTTAAAATTCTCTCTAGAATTTTCAAAATCCATGTCCACATGTTTACAATTTCACATAAAAAAATTGCTAAAATTCCAGTTGAAATTTTTTCAAAGTCCCTTAAAAATTTTCCAATTTTTGTCCCAATTCTTCCCATTCCCATTGAAACTTTTCAAATCCCTCTCAATATTGTTGAAATTCTGTTGAAGCTTTTAAAATTCTCTCTAGAATTTTCAAAATCCATGTCCACATGTTTACAATTTCATGTCAAAAAATTGCTAAAATTCCAGTTGAAATTTTTTCAAAGTCCCTTAAAAATTTTCCAATTTTTGTCCCAATTCTTCCCATTCCCATTGAAACTTTTCAAATCCCTCTCAAAATTGTTGAAATTCTGTTGAAGCTTTTAAAATTCTCTCTAGAATTTTCAAAATCCATGTCCACATGTTTACAATTTCACGTCAAAAAATGGCTAAAATTCCAGTTGAAATTTTTTCAAAGTCCCTTAAAAATTTTCCAATTTTTGTCCCAATTCTTCCCATTCCCATTGAAACTTTTCAAATCCCTCTCAAAATTGTTGAAATTCTCTTGAAGCTTTTAAAATTCTCTCTAGAATTTTCAAAATCCATGTCCACATGTTTACAATTTCACATAAAAAAATGGCTAAAATTCCAGTTGAAATTTTTTCAAAGTCCCTTAAAAATTTTCCAATTTTTGTCCCAATTCTTCCCATTCCCATTGAAACTTTTCAAATCCCTCTCAAAATTGTTGAAATTCTCTTGAAGCTTTTAAAATTCTCTCTAGAATTTTCAAAATCCATGGCCACATGTTTACAATTTCACGTAAAAAAATGGCTAAAATTCCAGTTGAAATTTTTTCAAAGTCCCTTAAAAATTTTCCAATTTTTGTCCCAATTCTTCCCTTTCCCATTGAAACTTTTCAAATCCCTCTCAAAATTGTTGAAATTCTGTTTAAGCTTTTAAAATTCTCTCTAGAATTTTCAAAATCCATGTCCACATGTTTACAATTTCACGTCAAAAAATTGCTAAAATTCCAGTTGAAATTTTTTCAAAGTCCCTTCAAAGTTTTCCAATTTTTGTCCCAATTCTTCCCATTCCCATTGAAACTTTTCAAATCCCTCTCAAAATTGTTGAAATTCTCTTGAAGCTTTTAAAATTCTCTCTAGAATTTTCAAAATCCATGTCCACATGTTTACAATTTCACGTCAAAAAATGGCTAAAATTCCAGTGGAAATTTTTTCAAAGTCCCTTAAAAATTTTCCAATTTTGTCCCAATTCTTCCCATTCCCATTGAAACTTTTCAAATCCCTCTCAAAATTGTAGAAATTCTGTTAAAGCTTTTAAAATTCTCTCTAGAATTTTCAAAATCCATGTCCACATGTTTACAATTTCACGTCAAAAAATGGCTAAAATTCCAGTTGAAATTTTTTCAAAGTCCCTTAAAAATTTTCCAATTTTTGTCCCAATTCTTCCCATTCCCATTGAAACTTTTCAAATCCCTCTCAAAATTGTAGAAATTCTGTTAAAGCTTTTAAAACTCTCTCTAGAATTTTCAAAATCCATGTCCACATGTTTACAATTTCACGTCAAAAATGGCTAAAATTCCAGTTGAAATTTTTCAAAGTCCCTTAAAAATTTTCCAATTTTTGTCCCAATTCTTCCCATTCCCATTGAAACTTTTCAAATCCCTCTCAAAATTGTTGAAATTCTCTTGAAGCTTTTAAAATTCTCTCTAGAATTTTCAAAATCCATGTCCACATGTTTACAATTTCACTTAAAAAAATGGCTAAAATTCCAGTTGAAATTTTTTCAAAGTCCCTTAAAAATTTTCCAATTTTTGTCCCAATTCTTCCCATTCCCATTGAAACTTTTCAAATCCCTCTCAAAATTGTTGAAATTCTCTTGAAGCTTTTAAAATTCTCTCTAGAATTTTCAAAATCCATGTCCACATGTTTACAATTTCACGTCAAAAAATGGCTAAAATTCCAGTTGAAATTTTTTCAAAGTCCCTTAAAAATTTTCCAATTTTTGTCCCAATTCTTCCCATTCCCATTGAAACTTTTCAAATCCCTCTCAAAATTGTTGAAATTCTCTTGAAGCTTTTAAAATTCTCTCTAGAATTTTCAAAATCCATGTCCACATGTTCACAATTTCACGTCAAAAAAATGGCTAAAATTCCAGTTGAAATTTTTCAAAGTCCCTTAAAAATTTTCCAATTTTTGTCCCAATTCTTCCCATTCCCATTGAAACTTTTCAAATCCCTCTCAAAATTGTTGAAATTCTCTTGAAGCTTTTAAAATTCTCTCTAGAATTTTCAAAATCCATGGCCACATGTTTACAATTTCACGTCAAAAAATGGCTAAAATTCCAGTTGAAATTTTTTCAAAGTCCCTTAAAAATTTTCCAATTTTTGTCCCAATTCTTCCCTTTCCCATTGAAACTTTTCAAATCCCTCTCAAAATTGTTGAAATTCTCTTGAAGCTTTTAAAATTCTCTCTAGAATTTTCAAAATCCATGTCCACATGTTTACAATTTCACGTCAAAAAATGGCTAAAATTGCAGTTGAAATTTTTTCAAAGTCCCTTAAAAATTTTCCAATTTTTGTCCCAATTCTTCCCATTCCCATTGAAACTTTTCAAATCCCTCTCAAAATTGTTGAAATTCTCTTGAAGCTTTTAAAATTCTCTCTAGAATTTTCAAAATCCATGTCCACATGTTTACAATTTCACGTCAAAAAAAGGCTAAAATTCAAATTTTTTCAAAGTCCCTTAAAAATTTTCCAATTTTTGTCCCAATTCTTCCCATTCCCATTGAAACTTTTCAAATCCCTCTCAAAATGGTTGAAATTCTGTTGAAGCTTTTAAAATTCTCTCTAGAATTTTCAAAATCCATGTCCACATGTTTACAATTTCACGTCAAAAAATGGCTAAAATTCCAGTTTAAATTTTTTCAAAGTCCCTTCAAAATTTTCCAATTTTTGTCCCAATTCTTCCCATTCCCATTGAAACTTTCAAATCCTCTCAAAATTGTTGAAATTCTGTTGAAGCTTTTAAAATTCACTCTAGAATTTTCAAAATCCATGTCCACATGTTCACAATTTCATGTAAAAAAATGGCTAAAATTCCAGTTGAAATTTTTTCAAAGTCCCTTAAAAAAATTTCCAATTTTTGTC
>NW_028114978.1:0-42881 GCF_964273445.1 Streptopelia decaocto
TTTTGACGTGAAATTGTAAACATGTGGACATGGATTTTGAAAATTCTAGAGAGAATTTTAAAAGCTTCAACAGAATTTCAACACTTTTGAGAGGGATTTGAAAAGTTTCAATGGGAATGGGAAGAATTGGGACAAAAATTGGAAAATTTTTAAGGGACTTTGAAAAAATTTCAACTGGAATTTTAGCCGATTTTTTGACGTGAAATTGTAAACATGTTGAAGTGGATTTTGAAAATTACAGAGAGAATTTTAAAAGCTTCAACAGAATTTCAACAATTTTGAGAGGGATTTGAAAAGTTTCAATGGGAATGGGAAGAATTGGGACAAAAATTGGAAAATTTTTAAGGGACTTTGAAAAAATTTCAACTGGAATTTTAGCCATTTTTTGACGTGAAATTGTAAACATGTGGCCATGGATTTTGAAAATTCTAGAGAGAATTTTAAAAGCTTCAAGAGAATTTCAACAATTTGGAGAGGGATTTGAAAAGTTTCAATGGGAATGGGAAGAATTGGGACAAAAATTGGAAAATTTTTAAGGGACTTTGAAAAAATTTCAACTGGAATTTTAGCCATTTTTTGACGTGAAATTGTAAACATGTGGCCATGGATTTTGAAAATTCTAGAGAGAATTTTAAAAGCTTCAAGAGAATTTCAACAATTTGGAGAGGGATTTGAAAAGTTTCAATGGGAATGGGAAGAATTGGGACAAAAATTGGAAAATTTTTAAGGGACTTTGAAAAAATTTCAACTGGAATTTTAGCCATTTTTTGACGTGAAATTGTAAACATGTGGACATGGATTTTGAAAATTCTAGAGAGAATTTTAAAAGCTTCAAGAGAATTTCAACAATTTTGAGAGGGATTTGAAAAGTTTCAATGGGAATGGGAAGAATTGGGACAAAAATTGGAAAATTTTGAAGGGACTTTGAAAAAATTTCAACTGGAATTTAAACCATTTTTTGACGTGAAATTGTAAACATGTGGACATGGATTTTGAAAATTCTAGAGAGAATTTTAAAAGCTTCAAGAGAATTTCAACAATTTGGAGAGGGATTTGAAAAGTTTCAATGGGAATGGGAAGAATTGGGACAAAAATTGGAAAATTTTTAAGGGACTTTGAAAAAATTTCAGCTGGAATTTTAGCAATTTTTTTACGTGAAATTGTAAACATGTGGACATGGATTTTGAAAATTCTAGAGAGAATTTTAAAAGCTTCAAGAGAATTTCAACAATTTTGAGAGGGATTTGAAAAGTTTCAATGGGAATGGGAAGAATTGGGACAAAAATTGGAAAACTTTTAAGGGACTTTGAAAAAATTTCAACTGGAATTTTAGCCATTTTTTGACGTGAAATTGTAAACATGTGGACATGGATTTTGAAAATCTAGAGAGAATTTTAAAAGCTTCAAGAGAATTTCAACAATTTGGAGAGGGATTTGAAAAGTTTCAATGGGAATGGGAAGAATTGGGACAAAAATTGGAAAATTTTGAAGGGACTTTGAAAAAATTTCAACTGGAATTTTAGCCATTTTTTGACGTGAAATTGTAAACATGTGCCCATGGATTTTGAAAATTCTCGAGAGAATTTTAAAAGCTTCAACAGAATTTCAACAATTTTGAGAGGGATTTGAAAAGTTTCAATGGGAATGGGAAGAATTGGGACAAAAATTGGAAAATTTTTAAGGGACTTTGAAAAAATTTCAACTGGAATTTTAGCCATTTTTTTATGTGAAATTGTAAACATGTGGCCATGGATTTTGAAAATTCTAGAGAGAATTTTAAAAGCTTCAAGAGAATTTCAACAATTTTGAGAGGGATTTGAAAAGTTTCAATGGGAATGGGAAGAATTGGGACAAAAATTGGAAAATTTTGAAGGGACTTTGAAAAAATTTCAGCTGGAATTTTAGCAATTTTTTGACGTGAAATTGTAAACATGTGGACATGGATTTTGAAAATTCTAGAGAGAATTTTAAAAGCTTCAAGAGAATTTCAACAATTTTGAGAGGGATTTGAAAAGTTTCAATGGAATGGGAAGAATTGGGACAAAAATTGGAAAATTTTTAAGGGACTTTGAAAAAATTTCAACTGGAATTTTAGCCATTTTTTGACGTGAAATTGTAAACATGTGGACATGGATTTTGAAAATTCTAGAGAGAATTTTAAAAGCTTCAAGAGAATTTCAACAATTTTGAGAGGGATTTGAAAAGTTTCAATGGGAATGGGAAGAATTGGGACAAAAATTGGAAAATTTTTAAGGGACTTTGAAAAAATTTCAACTGGAATTTTAGCCATTTTTTGACGTGAAATTGTAAACATGAGGACATGGATTTTGAAAATTCTAGAGAGAATTTTAAAAGCTTCAACAGAATTTCAACAATTTGGAGAGGGATTTGAAAAGTTTCAATGGGAATGGGAAGAATTGGGACAAAAATTGGAAAATTTTTAAGGGACTTTGAAAAAATTTCAACTGGAATTTTAGCCATTTTTTGACGTGAAATTGTAAACATGTGGCCATGGATTTTGAAAATTCTAGAGAGAATTTTAAAAGCTTCAACAGAATTTCAACAATTTTGAGAGGGATTTGAAAAGTTTCAATGGGAATGGGAAGAATTGGGACAAAAATTGGAAAATTTTTAAGGGACTTTGAAAAAATTTCAACTGGAATTTTAGCCATTTTTTGACGTGAAATTGTAAACATGTGGCCATGGATTTTGAAAATTCTAGAGAGAATTTTAAAAGCTTCAAGAGAATTTCAACAATTTTGAGAGGGATTTGAAAAGTTTCAATGGGAATGGGAAGAATTGGGACAAAAATTGGAAAATTTTTAAGGGACTTTGAAAAAATTTCAACTGGAATTTTAGCCATTTTTTGACGTGAAATTGTAAACATGTGGACATGGATTTTGAAAATTCTAGAGAGAATTTTAAAAGCTTCAAGAGAATTTCAACAATTTTGAGAGGGATTTGAAAAGTTTCAATGGGAATGGGAAGAATTGGGACAAAAATTGGAAAATTTTTAAGGGACTTTGAAAAAATTTCAACTGGAATTTTAGCCATTTTTTGACGTGAAATTGTAAACATGTGGACATGGATTTTGAAAATTCTAGAGAGAATTTTAAAAGCTTCAAGAGAATTTCAACAATTTTGAGAGGGATTTGAAAAGTTTCAATGGGAATGGGAAGAATTGGGACAAAAATTGGAAAATTTTTAAGGGACTTTGAAAAAATTTTCAGCTGGAATTTTAGCAATTTTTTTACGTGAAATTGTAAACATGTGGACATGGATTTTGAAAATTCTAGAGAGAATTTTAAAAGCTTCAAGAGAATTTCAACAATTTTGAGAGGGATTTGAAAAGTTTCAATGGGAATGGGAAGAATTGGGACAAAAATTGGAAAATTTTTAAGGGACTTTGAAAAAATTTCAACTGGAATTTTAGCAATTTTTTGACGTGAAATTGTAAACATGTGGCCATGGATTTTGAAAATTCTAGAGAGAATTTTAAAAGCTTCAAGAGAATTTCAACAATTTTGAGAGGGATTTGAAAAGTTTCAATGGGAATGGGAAGAATTGGGACAAAAATTGGAAAATTTTTAAGGGACTTTGAAAAAATTTCAACTGGAATTTTAGCCATTTTTTATGTGAAATTGTAAACATGTGGCCATGGATTTTGAAAATTCTAGAGAGAATTTTAAAAGCTTCAAGAGAATTTCAACAATTTTGAGAGGGATTTGAAAAGTTTCAATGGGAATGGGAAGAATTGGGACAAAAATTGGAAAATTTTGAAGGGACTTTGAAAAAATTTCAACTGGAATTTTAGCCATTTTTTGACGTGAAATTGTAAACATGTGCCCATGGATTTTGAAAATTCTCGAGAGAATTTTAAAAGCTTCAACAGAATTTCAACAATTTTGAGAGGGATTTGAAAAGTTTCAATGGGAATGGGAAGAATTGGGACAAAAATTGGAAAATTTTTAAGGGACTTTGAAAAAATTTCAGCTGGAATTTTAGCAATTTTTTTACGTGAAATTGTAAACATGTGGCCATGGATTTTGAAAATTCTAGAGAGAATTTTAAAAGCTTCAAGAGAATTTCAACAATTTTGAGAGGGATTTGAAAGTTTCAATGGGAATGGGAAGAATTGGGACAAAAATTGGAAAACTTTTAAGGGACTTTGAAAAAATTTCAACTGGAATTTTAGCCATTTTTTGACGTGAAATTGTAAACATGTGGATATGGATTTTGAAAATTCTAGAGAGAATTTTAAAAGCTTCAACAGAATTTCAACAATTTTGAGAGGGATTTGAAAAGTTTCAATGGGAATGGGAAGAATTGGGACAAAAATTGGAAAATTTTTAAGGGACTTTGAAAAAATTTCAACTGGAATTTTAGCCATTTTTGACGTGAAATTGTAAACATGTGGCCATGGATTTTGAAAATTCTAGAGAGAATTTTAAAAGCTTCAAGAGAATTTCAACAATTTTGAGAGGGATTTGAAAAGTTTCAATGGGAATGGGAAGAATTGGGACAAAAATTGGAAAATTTTTAAGGGACTTTGAAAAAATTTCAACTGGAATTTTAGCCATTTTTTGACGTGAAATTGTAAACATGTGGACATGGATTTTGAAAATCTAGAGAGAATTTAAAAGCTTCAAGAGAATTTCAACAATTTTGAGAGGGATTTGAAAAGTTTCAATGGGAATGGGAAGAATTGGGACAAAAATTGGAAAATTTTTAAGGGACTTTGAAAAAATTTCAACTGGAATTTAAACCATTTTTTGACGTGAAATTGTAAACATGTGGACATGGATTTTGAAAATTCTAGAGAGAATTTTAAAAGCTTCAACAGAATTTCCACAATTTTGAGAGGGATTTGAAAAGTTTCAATGGGAATGGGAAGAATTGGGACAAAAATTGGAAAATTTTAAGGGACTTTGAAAAAATTTCAGCTGGAATTTTAGCAATTTTTTTACGTGAAATTGTAAACATGTGGCCATGGATTTTGAAAATTCTAGAGAGAATTTTAAAAGCTTCAAGAGAATTTCAACAATTTTGAGAGGGATTTGAAAAGTTTCAATGGGAATGGGAAGAATTGGGACAAAAATTGGAAAATTTTTAAGGGACTTTGAAAAAATTTCAACTAGATTTTAGCCATTTTTTGACGTGAAATTGTAAACATGTGGACATGGATTTGAAAATTCTAGAGAGAATTTTAAAAAGCTTCAACAGAATTTCAACACTTTTGAGAGGGATTTGAAAAGTTTCAATGGGAATGGGAAGAATTGGGACAAAAATTGGAAAATTTTTAAGGGACTTTGAAAAAATTTCAACTGGAATTTTAGCCATTTTTTGACGTGAAATTGTAAACATGTTGAAGTGGATTTTGAAAATTACAGAGAGAATTTTAAAAGCTTCAAGAGAATTTCAAAAATTTTGAGAGGGATTTGAAAAGTTTCAATGGGAATGGGAAGAATTGGGACAAAAATTGGAAAATTTTTAAGGGACTTTGAAAAAATTTCAACTGGAATTTTAGCCATTTTTTGACGTGAAATTGTAAACATGTGGCCATGGATTTTGAAAATTCTAGAGAGAATTTTAAAAGCTTCAACAGAATTTCAACAATTTTGAGAGGGATTTGAAAAGTTTCAATGGGAATGGGAAGAATTGGGACAAAAATTGGAAAATTTTTAAGGGACTTTGAAAAAATTTCAACTGGAATTTTAGCCATTTTTTGACGTGAAATTGTAAACATGTGGCCATGGATTTTGAAAATTCTAGAGAGAATTTTAAAAGCTTCAACAGAATTTCAACAATTTTGAGAGGGATTTGAAAAGTTTCAATGGGAATGGGAAGAATTGGGACAAAAATTGGAAAATTTTGAAGGACTTTGAAAAAATTTCAACTGGAATTTTAGCCATTTTTTGACGTGAAATTGTAAACATGTGCCCATGGATTTTGAAAATTCTCGAGAGAATTTTAAAAGCTTCAACAGAATTTCAACAATTTTGAGAGGGATTTGAAAAGTTTCAATGGGAATGGGAAGAATTGGGACAAAAATTGGAAAATTTTTAAGGGACTTTGAAAAAATTTCAGCTGGAATTTTAGCAATTTTTTTACGTGAAATTGTAAACATGTGGACATGGATTTTGAAAATTCTAGAGAGAATTTTAAAAGCTTCAAGAGAATTTCAACAATTTTGAGAGGGATTTGAAAAGTTTCAATGGGAATGGGAAGAATTGGGACAAAAATTGGAAAATTTTTAAGGGACTTTGAAAAAATTTCAACTGGAATTTTAGCCATTTTTTGACGTGAAATTGTAAACATGTGGCCATGGATTTTGAAAATTCTAGAGAGAATTTTAAAAGCTTCAACAGAATTTCAACAATTTTGAGAGGGATTTGAAAAGTTTCAATGGGAATGGGAAGAATTGGGACAAAAATTGGAAAATTTTAAGGGACTTTGAAAAAATTTCAACTGGAATTTTAGCCATTTTTTGACGTGAAATTGTAAACATGTGGCCATGGATTTTGAAAATTCTAGAGAGAATTTTAAAAGCTTCAAGAGAATTTCAACAATTTTGAGAGGGATTTGAAAAGTTTCAATGGGAATGGGAAGAATTGGGACAAAAATTGGAAAATTTTAAGGGACTTTGAAAAAATTTCAACTGGAATTTTAGCCATTTTTTGACGTGAAATTGTAAACATGTGGACATGGATTTTGAAAATCTAGAGAGAATTTTAAAAGCTTCAAGAGAATTTCAACAATTTTGAGAGGGATTTGAAAAGTTTCAATGGGAATGGGAAGAATTGGGACAAAAATTGGAAAATTTTTAAGGGACTTTGAAAAAATTTCAACTGGAATTTAAACCATTTTTTGACGTGAAATTGTAAACATGTGGACATGGATTTTGAAAATTCTAGAGAGAATTTTAAAAGCTTCAACAGAATTTCAACAATTTTGAGAGGGATTTGAAAAGTTTCAATGGGAATGGGAAGAATTGGGACAAAAATTGGAAAATTTTAAGGGACTTTGAAAAAATTTCAGCTGGAATTTTAGCAATTTTTTTACGTGAAATTGTAAACATGTGGCCATGGATTTTGAAAATTCTAGAGAGAATTTTAAAAGCTTCAAGAGAATTTCAACAATTTTGAGTGGGATTTGAAAAGTTTCAATGGGAATGGGAAGAATTGGGACAAAAATTGGAAAATTTTTAAGGGACTTTGAAAAAATTTCAACTGGAATTTTAGCCATTTTTTGACGTGAAATTGTAAACATGTGGCCATGGATTTTGAAAATTCTAGAGAGAATTTTAAAAGCTTCAACAGAATTTCAACACTTTTGAGAGGGATTTGAAAAGTTTCAATGGGAATGGGAAGAATTGGGACAAAAATTGGAAATTTTTAAGGGACTTTGAAAAAATTTCAACTGGAATTTTAGCCATTTTTTGACGTGAAATTGTAAACATGTGGCCATGGATTTTGAAAATTCTAGAGAGAATTTTAAAAGCTTCAAGAGAATTTCAACAATTTGGAGAGGGATTTGAAAAGTTTCAATGGGAATGGGAAGAATTGGGACAAAAATTGGAAAATTTTTAAGGGACTTTGAAAAAATTTCAACTGGAATTTTAGCCATTTTTTGACGTGAAATTGTAAACATGTGGCCATGGATTTTGAAAATTCTAGAGAGAATTTTAAAAGCTTCAAGAGAATTTCAACAATTTTGAGAGGGATTTGAAAAGTTTCAATGGGAATGGGAAGAATTGGGACAAAAATTGGAAAATTTTAAGGGACTTTGAAAAAATTTCAACTGGAATTTTAGCCATTTTTTGACGTGAAATTGTAAACATGTGGACATGGATTTTGAAAATTCTAGAGAGAATTTTAAAAGCTTCAAGAGAATTTCAACAATTTTGAGAGGGATTTGAAAAGTTTCAATGGGAATGGGAAGAATTGGGACAAAAATTGGAAAATTTTGAAGGGACTTTGAAAAAATTTCAACTGGAATTTAAACCATTTTTTGACGTGAAATTGTAAACATGTGGACATGGATTTTGAAAATTCTAGAGAGAATTTTAAAAGCTTCAAGAGAATTTCAACAATTTGGAGAGGGATTTGAAAAGTTTCAATGGGAATGGGAAGAATTGGGACAAAAATTGGAAAATTTTTAAGGGACTTTGAAAAAATTTCAGCTGGAATTTTAGCAATTTTTTTACGTGAAATTGTAAACATGTGGACATGGATTTTGAAAATTCTAGAGAGAATTTTAAAAGCTTCAAGAGAATTTCAACAATTTTGAGAGGGATTTGAAAAGTTTCAATGGGAATGGGAAGAATTGGGACAAAAATTGGAAAACTTTTAAGGGACTTTGAAAAAATTTCAACTGGAATTTAGCCATTTTTTGACGTGAAATTGTAAACATGTGGATATGGATTTTGAAAATTCTAGAGAGAATTTTAAAAGCTTCAACAGAATTTCAACAATTTTGAGAGGGATTTGAAAAGTTTCAATGGGAATGGGAAGAATTGGGACAAAAATTGGAAAATTTTTAAGGGACTTTGAAAAAATTTCAACTGGAATTTTAGCCATTTTTTGACGTGAAATTGTAAACATGTGGACATGGATTTTGAAAATTCTAGAGAGAATTTTAAAAGCTTCAACAGAATTTCAACAATTTTGAGAGGGATTTGAAAAGTTTCAATGGGAATGGGAAGAATTGGGACAAAAATTGGAAAATTTTTAAGGGACTTTGAAAAAATTTCAACTGGAATTTTAGCCATTTTTTTATGTGAAATTGTAAACATGTGGACATGGATTTTGAAAATTCTAGAGAGAATTTTAAAAGCTTCAAGAGAATTTCAACAATTTTGAGAGGGATTTGAAAAGTTTCAATGGGAATGGGAAGAATTGGGACAAAAATTGGAAAATTTTGAAGGGACTTTGAAAAAATTTCAACTGGAATTTTAGCCATTTTTTGACGTGAAATTGTAAACATGTGGCCATGGATTTTGAAAATTCTAGAGAGAATTTTAAAAGCTTCAACAGAATTTCAACAATTTTGAGAGGGATTTGAAAAGTTTCAATGGGGATGGGAAGAATTGGGACAAAAATTGGAAAATTTTTAAGGGACTTTGAAAAAATTTCAACTGGAATTTTACCATTTTTTTTACGTGAAATTGTAAACATGTGGCCATGGATTTTGAAAATTCTAGAGAGAATTTTAAAAGCTTCAAGAGAATTTCAACAATTTTGAGAGGGATTTGAAAAGTTTCAATGGGAATGGGAAGAATTGGGACAAAAATTGGAAAATTTTTAAGGGACTTTGAAAAAATTTCAACTGGAATTTTACCATTTTTTTTACGTGAAATTGTAAACATGTGGACATGGATTTTGAAAATTCTAGAGAGAATTTTAAAAGGTTCAACAGAATTTCAACAATTTGGAGAGGGATTTGAAAAGTTTCAATGGGAATGGGAAGAATTGGGACAAAAATTGGAAAATTTTTAAGGGACTTTGAAAAAATTTCAACTGGAATTTTAGCAATTATTTGACGGGAAATTGTAAACATGTGGACATGGATTTTGAAAATTCTAGAGAGAATTTTAAAAGCTTCAAGAGAATTTCAACAATTTTGAGAGGGATTTGAAAAGTTTCAATGGGAATGGGAAGAATTGGGACAAAAATTGGAAAAGTTTTAAGGGACTTTGAAAAAATTTCAACTGGAATTTTAGCAATTTTTTGACGTGAAATTGTAAACATGTGGACATGGATTTTGAAAATTCTAGAGAGAATTTTAAAAGCTTCAACAGAATTTCAACAATTTGGAGAGGGATTTGAAAAGTTTCAATGGGGATGGGAAGAATTGGGACAAAAATTGGAAAATTTTTAAGGGACTTTGAAAAAATTTCAACTGGAATTTTAGCAATTTTTTGACGTGAAATTGTAAACATGTGGCCATGGATTTTGAAAATTCTAGAGAGAATTTTAAAAGCTTCAAGAGAATTTCAACAATTTTGAGAGGGATTTGAAAAGTTTCAATGGGAATGGGAAGAATTGGGACAAAAATTGGAAAATTTTTAAGGGACTTTGAAAAAATTTCAACTGGAATTTTAGCCATTTTTTAATGTGAAATTGTAAACATGTGGCCATGGATTTTGAAAATTCTAGAGAGAATTTTAAAAGGTTCAACAGAATTTCAACAATTTTGAGAGGGATTTGAAAAGTTTCAATGGGAATGGAAGAATTGGGACAAAAATTGGAAAATTTTTAAGGGACTTTGAAAAAATTTCAACTGGAATTTTAGCCATTTTTTGACGTGAAATTGTAAACATGTGGACATGGATTTTGAAAATTCTAGAGAGAATTTTAAAAGCTTCAAGAGAATTTCAACAATTTGGAGAGGGATTTGAAAAGTTTCAATGGGAATGGGAAGAATTGGGACAAAAATCGGAAAATTTGAAGGGACTTTGAAAAAATTTCAACTGGAATTTTACCATTTTTTTTACGTGAAATTGTAAACATGTGGACATGGATTTTGAAAATTCTAGAGAGAATTTTAAAAGCTTTAACAGAATTTCTACAATTCTGAGAGGGATTTGAAAAGTTTCAATGGGAATGGGAAGAATTGGGACAAAAATTGGAAAATTTTTAAGGGACTTTGAAAAATTTCAACTGGAATTTTACCATTTTTTTTACGTGAAATTGTAAACATGTGGCCATGGATTTTGAAAATTCTAGAGAGAATTTTAAAAGCTTCAAGAGAATTTCAACAATTTGGAGAGGGATTTGAAAAGTTTCAATGGGAATGGGAAGAATTGGGACAAAAATTGGAAAATTTTTAAGGGACTTTGAAAAAATTTCAACTGGAATTTTAGCCATTTTTTGACGTGAAATTGTAAACATGTGGACATGGATTTTGAAAATTCTAGAGAGAATTTTAAAAGCTTCAACAGAATTTCAACAATTTTGAGAGGGATTTGAAAAGTTTCAATGGGAATGGGAAGAATTGGGACAAAAATTGGAAAATTTTTAAGGGACTTTGAAAAAATTTCAACTGGAATTTTAGCATTTTTTTTACGTGAAACTGTAAACATGTGGACATGGATTTTGAAAATTCTCGAGAGAATTTTAAAAGCTTCAAGAGAATTTCAACAATTTTGAGAGGGATTTGAAAAGTTTCAATGGGAATGGGAAGAATTGGGACAAAAATCGGAAAATTTTGAAGGGACTTTGAAAAAATTTCAACTGGAATTTTAGCCATTTTTTGACGTGAAATTGTAAACATGTGGACATGGATTTTGAAAATTCTAGAGAGAATTTTAAAAGCTTTAACAGAATTTCTACAATTCTAAGAGGGATTTGAAAAGTTTCAATGGGAATGGGAAGAATTGGGACAAAAATTGGAAAATTTTTAAGGGACTTTGAAAAAATTTCAACTGGAATTTTACCATTTTTTTTACGTGAAATTGTAAACATGTGGACATGGATTTTGAAAATTCTAGAGAGAATTTTAAAAGCTTCAAGAGAATTTCAACAATTTTGAGAGGGATTTGAAAAGTTTCAATGGGAATGGGAAGAATTGGGACAAAAATCGGAAAATTTTGAAGGGACTTTGAAAAATTTCAACTGGAATTTTAGCCATTTTTTGACGTGAAATTGTAAACATGTGGACATGGATTTTGAAAATTCTAGAGAGAATTTTAAAAGCTTTAACAGAATTTCTACAATTCTGAGAGGGATTTGAAAAGTTTCAATGGGAATGGGAAGAATTGGGACAAAAATTGGAAAATTTTTAAGGGACTTTGAAAAAATTTCAACTAGAATTTTAGCAATTATTTGACGGGAAATTGTAAACATGTGGACATGGATTTTGAAAATTCTAGAGAGAATTTTAAAAGCTTCAACAGAATTTCAACAATTTGGAGAGGGATTTGACAAGTTTCAATGGGAATGGGAAGAATTGGGACAAAAATTGGAAAATTTTTAAGGGACTTTGAAAAAATTTCAACTGGAATTTTAGCCATTTTTTGACGTGAAATTGTAAACATGTGGACATGGATTTTGAAAATTCTAGAGAGAATTTTAAAAGCTTCAAGAGAATTTCAACAATTTTGAGAGGGATTTGAAAAGTTTCAATGGGAATGGGAAGAATTGGGACAAAAATTGGAAAATTTTTAAGGGACTTTGAAAAATTTCAACTGGAATTTTAGCCATTTTTTTATGTGAAATTGTAAACATGTGGCCATGGATTTTGAAAATTCTCGAGAGAATTTTAAAAGCTTCAAGAGAATTTCAACAATTTTGAGAGGGATTTGAAAAGTTTCAATGGGAATGGGAAGAATTGGGACAAAAATTGGAAAATTTTTAAGGGACTTTGAAAAAATTTCAACTGGAATTTTAGCCATTTTTTGACGTGAAATTGTAAACATGTGGACATGGATTTTGAAAATTCTCGAGAGAATTTTAAAAGCTTCAACAGAATTTCAACAATTTTGAGAGGGATTTGAAAAGTTTCAATGGGAATGGGAAGAATTGGGACAAAAATCGGAAAATTTTGAAGGGACTTTGAAAAATTTCAACTGGAATTTTAGCATTTTTTTTACGTGAAACTGTAAACATGTGGACATGGATTTTGAAAATTCTAGAGAGAATTTTAAAAGCTTCAAGAGAATTTCAACAATTTTGAGAGGGATTTGAAAAGTTTCAATGGGAATGGGAAGAATTGGGACAAAAATCGGAAAATTTTGAAGGGACTTTGAAAAAATTTCAACTGGAATTTTAGCCATTTTTTGACGTGAAATTGTAAACATGTGGACATGGATTTTGAAAATTCTAGAGAGAATTTAAAAGCTTTAACAGAATTTCAACAATTTGGAGAGGGATTTGACAAGTTTCAATGGGAATGGGAAGAATTGGGACAAAAATTGGAAAATTTTTAAGGGACTTTGAAAAAATTTCAACTGGAATTTTACCATTTTTTTTACGTGAAATTGTAAACATGTGGCCATGGATTTTGAAAATTCTAGAGAGAATTTTAAAAGCTTCAACAGAATTTCAACAATTTTGAGAGGGATTTGAAAAGTTTCAATGGGAATGGGAAGAATTGGGACAAAAATTGGAAAATTTTGAAGGGACTTTGAAAAAATTTCAACTGGAATTTTAGCCATTTTTTTATGTGAAATTGTAAACATGTGGACATGGATTTTGAAAATTCTAGAGAGAATTTTAAAAGCTTTAACAGAATTTCTACAATTCTGAGAGGGATTTGAAAAGTTTCAATGGAATGGGAAGAATTGGGACAAAAATTGGAAAATTTTTAAGGGACTTTGAAAAAATTTCAACTAGAATTTTAGCAATTATTTGACGGGAAATTGTAAACATGTGGACATGGATTTTGAAAATTCTAGAGAGAATTTTAAAAGCTTCAACAGAATTTCAACAATTTGGAGAGGGATTTGACAAGTTTCAATGGGAATGGGAAGAATTGGGACAAAAATTGGAAAATTTTTAAGGGACTTTGAAAAAATTTCAACTGGAATTTTAGCCATTTTTTGACGTGAAATTGTAAACATGTGGCCATGGATTTTGAAAATTCTAGAGAGAATTTTAAAAGCTTCAAGAGAATTTCAACAATTTTGAGAGGGATTTGAAAAGTTTCAATGGGAATGGGAAGAATTGGGACAAAAATTGGAAAATTTTTAAGGGACTTTGAAAAAATTTCAACTGGAATTTTAGCCATTTTTTTATGTGAAATTGTAAACATGTGGCCATGGATTTTGAAAATTCTCGAGAGAATTTTAAAAGCTTCAAGAGAATTTCAACAATTTTGAGAGGGATTTGAAAAGTTTCAATGGGAATGGGAAGAATTGGGACAAAAACTGGAAAATTTTTAAGGGACTTTGAAAAAATTTCAACTGAATTTTAGTAATTTTTTGACGTGAAATTGTAAACATGTGCCCATGGATTTTGAAAATTCTCGAGAGAATTTTAAAAGCTTCAACAGAATTTCAACAATTTTGAGAGGGATTTGAAAAGTTTCAATGGGAATGGGAAGAATTGGGACAAAAATCGGAAAATTTTGAAGGGACTTTGAAAAAATTTCAACTGGAATTTTAGCCATTTTTTGACGTGAAATTGTAAACATGTGGCCATGGATTTTGAAAATTCTAGAGAGAATTTTAAAAGCTTTAACAGAATTTCAACAATTTGGAGAGGGATTTGAAAAGTTTCAATGGGAATGGGAAGAATTGGGACAAAAATTGGAAAATTTTTAAGGGACTTTGAAAAAATTTCAACTGGAATTTTACCATTTTTTTTACGTGAAATTGTAAACATGTGGACATGGATTTTGAAAATTCTAGAGAGAATTTTAAAAGCTTCAACAGAATTTCAACAATTTGGAGAGGGATTTGAAAAGTTTCAATGGGAATGGGAAGAATTGGGACAAAAATTGGAAAATTTTGAAGGGACTTTGAAAAAATTTCAACTGGAATTTTAGCCATTTTTTGACGTGAAATTGTAAACATGTGGCCATGGATTTTGAAAATTCTAGAGAGAATTTTAAAAGCTTTAACAGAATTTCAACAATTTTGAGAGGGATTTGAAAAGTTTCAATGGGAATGGGAAGAATTGGGACAAAAATTGGAAAATTTTTAAGGACTTTGAAAAAATTTCAACTGGAATTTTACCATTTTTTTTACGTGAAATTGTAAACATGTGGACATGGATTTTGAAAATTCTAGAGAGAATTTTAAAAGCTTCAAGAGAATTTCAACAATTTGGAGAGGGATTTGAAAAGTTTCAATGGGAATGGGAAGAATTGGGACAAAAATCGGAAAATTTTGAAGGGACTTTGAAAAAATTTCAACTGGAATTTTAGCCATTTTGTTACGTGAAATTGTAAACATGTGGACATGGATTTTGAAAATTCTAGAGAGAATTTTAAAAGCTTTAACAGAATTTCTACAATTCTGAGAGGGATTTGAAAAGTTTCAATGGGAATGGGAAGAATTGGGACAAAAATTGGAAAATTTTTAAGGGACTTTGAAAAAATTTCAACTGGAATTTTACCATTTTTTTTACGTGAAATTGTAAACATGTGGACATGGATTTTGAAAATTCTAGAGAGAATTTTAAAAGCTTCAAGAGAATTTCAACAATTTGGAGAGGGATTTGAAAAGTTTCAATGGGAATGGGAAGAATTGGGACAAAAATTGGAAAATTTTTAAGGGACTTTGAAAAAATTTCAACTGGAATTTTAGCATTTTTTTTACGTGAAATTGTAAACATGTGGACATGGATTTTGAAAATTCTAGAGAGAATTTTAAAAGCTTCAAGAGAATTTCAACAATTTTGAGAGGGATTTGAAAAGTTTCAATGGGAATGGGAAGAATTGGGACAAAAATCGGAAAATTTTTAAGGGACTTTGAAAAAATTTCAACTGGAATTTTAGCCATTTTTTGACGTGAAATTGTAAACATGTGGACATGGATTTTGAAAATTCTAGAGAGAATTTTAAAAGCTTTAACAGAATTTCTACAATTCTGAGAGGGATTTGAAAAGTTTCAATGGGAATGGGAAGAATTGGGACAAAAATTGGAAAATTTTTAAGGGACTTTGAAAAAATTTCAACTAGAATTTTAGCAATTATTTGACGGGAAATTGTAAACATGTGGACATGGATTTTGAAAATTCTAGAGAGAATTTTAAAAGCTTCAACAGAATTTCAACAATTTGGAGAGGGATTTGACAAGTTTCAATGGGAATGGGAAGAATTGGGACAAAAATTGGAAAATTTTTAAGGGACTTTGAAAAAATTTCAACTGGAATTTTAGCCATTTTTTGACGTGAAATTGTAAACATGTGGCCATGGATTTTGAAAATTCTAGAGAGAATTTTAAAAGCTTCAACAGAATTTCAACAATTTTGAGAGGGATTTGAAAAGTTTCAATGGGAATGGGAAGAATTGGGACAAAAATCGGAAAATTTTGAAGGGACTTTGAAAAAATTTCAACTGGAATTTTAGCCATTTTTTGACGTGAAATTGTAAACATGTGGACATGGATTTTGAAAATTCTAGAGAGAATTTTAAAAGCTTTAACAGAATTTCTACAATTCTGAGAGGGATTTGAAAAGTTTCAATGGGAATGGGAAGAATTGGGACAAAAATTGGAAAATTTTTAAGGGACTTTGAAAAAATTTCAACTAGAATTTTAGCAATTATTTGACGGGAAATTGTAAACATGTGGACATGGATTTTGAAAATTCTAGAGAGAATTTTAAAAGCTTCAACAGAATTTTCAACAATTTGGAGAGGGATTTGACAAGTTTCAATGGGAATGGGAAGAATTGGGACAAAAATCGGAAAATTTTGAAGGGACTTTGAAAAAATTTCAACTGGAATTTTAGCCATTTTTTGACGTGAAATTGTAAACATGTGGCCATGGATTTTGAAAATTCTAGAGAGAATTTTATAAGCTTTAACAGAATTTCAACAATTTGGAGAGGGATTTGAAAAGTTTCAATGGGAATGGGAAGAATTGGGACAAAAATTGGAAAATTTTTAAGGGACTTTGAAAAAATTTCAACTGGAATTTTAGCAATTTTTTGATGTGAAATTGTAAACATGTGGACATGGATTTTGAAAATTCTAGAGAGAATTTTAAAAGCTTCAAGAGAATTTCAACAATTTTGAGAGGGATTTGAAAAGTTTCAATGGGAATGGGAAGAATTGGGACAAAAATTGGAAAATTTTTAAGGGACTTTGAAAAAATTTCAACTGGAATTTTAGCCATTTTTTGACGTGAAATTGTAAACATGTGGACATGGATTTTGAAAATTCTAGAGAGAATTTTAAAAGCTTCAACAGAATTTCAACAATTTGGAGAGGGATTTGACAAGTTTCAATGGGAATGGGAAGAATTGGGACAAAAATTGGAAATTTTTAAGGGACTTTGAAAAAATTTCAACTGGAATTTTACCATTTATTTTACGTGAAATTGTAAACATGTGGCCATGGATTTTGAAAATTCTAGAGAGAATTTTAAAAGCTTCAACAGAATTTCAACAATTTGGAGAGGGATTTGAAAAGTTTCAATGGGAATGGGAAGAATTGGGACAAAAATTGGAAAATTTTTAAGGGACTTTGAAAAAATTTCAACTGGAATTTTAGCCATTTTTTGACGTGAAATTGTAAACATGTGGCCATGGATTTTGAAAATTCTAGAGAGAATTTTAAAAGCTTTAACAGAATTTCAACAATTTTGAGAGGGATTTGAAAAGTTTCAATGGGAATGGGAAGAATTGGGACAAAAATTGGAAAATTTTGAAGGGACTTTGAAAAAATTTCAACTGGAATTTTAGCCATTTTTTGACGTGAAATTGTAAACATGTGGACATGGATTTTGAAAATTCTAGAGAGAATTTTAAAAGCTTCAAGAGAATTTCAACAATTTTGAGAGGGATTTGAAAAGTTTCAATGGGAATGGGAAGAATTGGGACAAAAATTGGAAAATTTTTAAGGGACTTTGAAAAAATTTCAACTGGAATTTTACCATTTTTTTTACGTAAAATTGTAAACATGTGGACATGGATTTTGAAAATTCTAGAGAGAATTTTAAAAGGTTCAACAGAATTTCAACAACTTTGAGAGGGATTTGAAAAGTTTCAATGGGAATGGGAAGAATTGGGACAAAAATTGGAAAATTTTTAAGGGACTTTGAAAAAATTTCAACTGGAATTTTAGCCATTTTGTTACGTGAAGTTGTAAACATGTGGACATGGATTTTGAAAGTTCTAGAGAGAATTTTAAAAGCTTCAACAGAATTTCAACAATTTGGAGAGGGATTTGAAAAGTTTCAATGGGAATGGGAAGAATTGGGACAAAAATTGGAAAATTTTTCAGGGACTTTGAAAAAATTTCAACTGGAATTTTAGCCATTTTTTGACGTGAAATTGTAAACATGTGGCCATGGATTTTGAAAATTCTAGAGAGAATTTTAAAAGCTTTAACAGAATTTCAACAATTTTGAGAGGGATTTGAAAAGTTTCAATGGGAATGGGAAGAATTGGGACAAAAATTGGAAAATTTTTCAGGGACTTTGAAAAAATTTCAACTGGAATTTTAGCCATTTTTTTATGTGAAATTGTAAACATGTGGCCATGGATTTTGAAAATTCTAGAGAGAATTTTAAAAGCTTTAACAGAATTTCAACAATTTTGAGAGGATTTGAAAAGTTTCAATGGGAATGGGAAGAATTGGGACAAAAATTGGAAAATTTTTAAGGGACTTTGAAAAAATTTCAACTAGAATTTTAGCAATTATTTGACGGGAAATTGTAAACATGTGGACATGGATTTTGAAAATTCTAGAGAGAATTTAAAAGCTTCAACAGAATTTCAACAATTTGGAGAGGGATTTGACAAGTTTCAATGGGAATGGGAAGAATTGGGACAAAAATCGGAAAATTTTGAAGGGACTTTGAAAAAATTTCAACTGGAATTTTAGCCATTTTTTGACGTGAAATTGTAAACATGTGGCCATGGATTTTGAAAATTCTAGAGAGAATTTTAAAAGCTTTAACAGAATTTCAACAATTTGGAGAGGGATTTGAAAAGTTTCAATGGGAATGGGAAGAATTGGGACAAAAATTGGAAAATTTTTAAGGGACTTTGAAAAAATTTCAACTGGAATTTTAGCAATTTTTTGACGTGAAATTGTAAACATGTGGACATGGATTTTGAAAATTCTAGAGAGAATTTTAAAAGCTTCAACAGAATTTCAACAATTTTGAGAGGGATTTGAACAGTTTCAATGGGAATGGGAAGAATTGGGACAAAAATTGGAAAATTTTTAAGGGACTTTGAAAAAATTTCAACTGGAATTTTAGCCATTTTTTGACGTGAAATTGTAAACATGTGGACATGGATTTTGAAAATTCTAGAGAGAATTTTAAAAGCTTCAACAGAATTTCAAACAATTTGGAGAGGGATTTGACAAGTTTCAATGGGAATGGAAGAATTGGGACAAAAATTGGAAAATTTTTAAGGACTTTGAAAAAATTTCAACTGGAATTTTACCATTTTTTTTACGTGAAATTGTAAACATGTGGCCATGGATTTTGAAAATTCTAGAGAGAATTTTAAAAGCTTCAAGAGAATTTCAACAATTTTGAGAGGGATTTGAAAAGTTTCAATGGGAATGGGAAGAATTGGGACAAAAATTGGAAAATTTTTAAGGGACTTTGAAAAAATTTCAACTGGAAATTTAGCCATTTTTTGACGTGAAATTGTAAACATGTGGACATGGATTTGAAAATTCTAGAGAGAATTTTAAAAGCTTCAACAGAATTTCAACAATTTGGAGAGGGATTTGACAAGTTTCAATGGGAATGGGAAGAATTGGGACAAAAATTGGAAAATTTTTAAGGGACTTTGAAAAAATTTCAACTGGAATTTTAGCCATTTTTTGACGTGAAATTGTAAACATGTGGACATGGATTTTGAAAATTCTAGAGAGAATTTTAAAAGCTTCAACAGAATTTCAACAATTTGGAGAGGGATTTGACAAGTTTCAATGGGAATGGGAAGAATTGGGACAAAAATTGGAAAATTTTTAAGGACTTTGAAAAAATTTCAACTGGAATTTTACCATTTTTTTTACGTGAAATTGTAAACATGTGGACATGGATTTTGAAAATTCTAGAGAGAATTTTAAAAGCTTCAAGAGAATTTCAACAATTTGGAGAGGGATTTGAAAAGTTTCAATGGGAATGGGAAGAATTGGGACAAAAATTGGAAAATTTTTAAGGACTTTGAAAAAATTTCAACTGGAATTTTAGCCATTTTTTGACGTGAAATTGTAAACATGTGGACATGGATTTTGAAAATTCTAGAGAGAATTTTAAAAGCTTCAACAGAATTTCAACAATTTGGAGAGGGATTTGACAAGTTTCAATGGGAATGGGAAGAATTGGGACAAAAATTGGAAAATTTTTAAGGGACTTTGAAAAAATTTCAACTGGAATTTTACCATTTTTTTTACGTGAAATTGTAAACATGTGGACATGGATTTGAAAATTCTAGAGAGAATTTTAAAAGCTTCAACAGAATTTCAACAATTTTGAGAGGGATTTGAAAAGTTTCAATGGGAATGGGAAGAATTGGGACAAAAATTGGAAAATTTTTAAGGGACTTTGAAAAAATTTCAACTGGAATTTTAGCCATTTTGTTACGTGAAGTTGTAAACATGTGGACATGGATTTTGAAAGTTCTAGAGAGAATTTTAAAAGCTTCAACAGAATTTCAACAATTTGGAGAGGGATTTGAAAAGTTTCAATGGGAATGGGAAGAATTGGGACAAAAATTGGAAAATTTTTCAGGGACTTTGAAAAAATTTCAACTGGAATTTTAGCCATTTTTTGACGTGAAATTGTAAACATGTGGCCATGGATTTTGAAAATTCTAGAGAGAATTTTAAAAGCTTTAACAGAATTTCAACAATTTTGAGAGGGATTTGAAAAGTTTCAATGGGAATGGGAAGAATTGGGACAAAAATTGGAAAATTTTTCAGGGACTTTGAAAAAATTTCAACTGGAATTTTAGCCATTTTTTGACGTGAAATTGTAAACATGTGGACATGGATTTTGAAAATTCTAGAGAGAATTTTAAAAGCTTTAACAGAATTTCTACAATTCTGAGAGGGATTTGAAAAGTTTCAATGGGAATGGGAAGAATTGGGACAAAAATTGGAAAATTTTTAAGGGACTTTGAAAAAATTTCAACTAGAATTTTAGCAATTATTTGACGGGAAATTGTAAACATGTGGACAAGGATTTTGAAAATTCTAGAGAGAATTTAAAAGCTTCAACAGAATTTCAACAATTTGGAGAGGGATTTGACAAGTTTCAATGGGAATGGGAAGAATTGGGACAAAAATCGGAAAATTTTGAAGGGGACTTTGAAAAAATTTCAACTGGAATTTTAGCCATTTTTTGACGTGAAATTGTAAACATGTGGCCATGGATTTTGAAAATTCTAGAGAGAATTTTAAAAGCTTTAACAGAATTTCAACAATTTGGAGAGGGATTTGAAAATTTTCAATGGGAATGGGAAGAATTGGGACAAAAATTGGAAAATTTTTAAGGGACTTTGAAAAAATTTCAACTGGAATTTTAGCAATTTTTTGACGTGAAATTGTAAA
The DNA here is from genome assembly GCF_964273445.1 of Streptopelia decaocto. Taxonomy (NCBI): domain Eukaryota; kingdom Metazoa; phylum Chordata; class Aves; order Columbiformes; family Columbidae; genus Streptopelia; species Streptopelia decaocto. The sequence goes on from NW_028114978.1 coordinate 21,190, forward strand.
CATGTGGACATGGATTTTGAAAATTCTAGAGAGAATTTTAAAAGCTTCAACAGAATTTCAACAATTTTGAGAGGGATTTGAACAGTTTCAATGGGAATGGGAAGAATTGGGACAAAAATTGGAAAATTTTTAAGGGACTTTGAAAAAATTTCAACTGGAATTTTAGCCATTTTTTGACGTGAAATTGTAAACATGTGGACATGGATTTTGAAAATTCTAGAGAGAATTTTAAAAGCTTCAACAGAATTTCAACAATTTGGAGAGGGATTTGACAAGTTTCAATGGGAATGGGAAGATTGGGACAAAAATTGGAAAATTTTTAAGGGACTTTGAAAAAATTTCAACTGGAATTTTACCATTTTTTTTACGTGAAATTGTAAACATGTGGCCATGGATTTTGAAAATTCTAGAGAGAATTTTAAAAGCTTCAAGAGAATTTCAACAATTTTGAGAGGGATTTGAAAAGTTTCAATGGGAATGGGAAGAATTGGGACAAAAATTGGAAAATTTTAAGGGACTTTGAAAAAATTTCAACTGGAAATTTAGCCATTTTTTGACGTGAAATTGTAAACATGTGGACATGGATTTTGAAAATTCTAGAGAGAATTTTAAAAGCTTCAACAGAATTTCAACAATTTGGAGAGGGATTTGACAAGTTTCAATGGGAATGGGAAGAATTGGGACAAAAATTGGAAAATTTTTAAGGGACTTTGAAAAAATTTTCAACTGGAATTTTAGCCATTTTTTGACGTGAAATTGTAAACATGTGGACATGGATTTTGAAAATTCTAGAGAGAATTTTAAAAGCTTCAACAGAATTTCAACAATTTGGAGAGGGATTTGACAAGTTTCAATGGGAATGGGAAGAATTGGGACAAAAATTGGAAAATTTTTAAGGGACTTTGAAAAAATTTCAACTGGAATTTTACCATTTTTTTTACGTGAAATTGTAAACATGTGGACATGGATTTTGAAAATTCTAGAGAGAATTTTAAAAGCTTCAAGAGAATTTCAACAATTTGGAGAGGGATTTGAAAAGTTTCAATGGGAATGGGAAGAATTGGGACAAAAATTGGAAAATTTTTAAGGACTTTGAAAAAATTTCAACTGGAATTTTAGCCATTTTTTGACGTGAAATTGTAAACATGTGGACATGGATTTTGAAAATTCTAGAGAGAATTTTAAAAGCTTCAACAGAATTTCAACAATTTGGAGAGGATTTGACAAGTTTCAATGGGAATGGGAAGAATTGGGACAAAAATTGGAAATTTTTAAGGGACTTTGAAAAAATTTCAACTGGAATTTTACCATTTTTTTACGTGAAATTGTAAACATGTGGACATGGATTTTGAAAATTCTAGAGAGAATTTTAAAAGCTTCAACAGAATTTCAACAATTTGGAGAGGGATTTGAAAAGTTTCAATGGGAATGGGAAGAATTGGGACAAAAATTGGAAAATTTTTAAGGGACTTTGAAAAAATTTCAACTGGAATTTTAGCCATTTTTTGACGTGAAATTGTAAACATGTGGCCATGGATTTTGAAAATTCTAGAGAGAATTTTAAAAGCTTTAACAGAATTTCAACAATTTTGAGAGGGATTTGAAAAGTTTCAATGGGAATGGGAAGAATTGGACAAAAATTGGAAAATTTTTAAGGGACTTTGAAAAAATTTCAACTGGAATTTTAGCCATTTTTTGACGTGAAATTGTAAACATGTGGACATGGATTTTGAAAATTCTAGAGAGAATTTTAAAAGCTTCAAGAGAATTTCAACAATTTTGAGAGGGATTTGAAAAGTTTCAATGGGAATGGGAAGAATTGGGACAAAAATTGGAAAATTTTAAGGGACTTTGAAAAAATTTCAACTGGAATTTTACCATTTTTTTACGTAAAATTGTAAACATGTGGACATGGATTTTGAAAATTCTAGAGAGAATTTTAAAAGGTTCAACAGAATTTCAACAACTTTGAGAGGGATTTGAAAAGTTTCAATGGGAATGGGAAGAATTGGGACAAAAATTGGAAAATTTTTAAGGGACTTTGAAAAAATTTCAACTGGAATTTTAGCCATTTTTTGACGTGAAATTGTAAACATGTGGACATGGATTTTGAAAGTTCTAGAGAGAATTTTAAAAGCTTCAACAGAATTTCAACAATTTGGAGAGGGATTTGAAAAGTTTCAATGGGAATGGGAAGAATTGGGACAAAAATTGGAAAATTTTTCAGGGACTTTGAAAAAATTTCAACTGGAATTTTAGCCATTTTTGACGTGAAATTGTAAACATGTGGCCATGGATTTTGAAAATTCTAGAGAGAATTTTAAAAGCTTTAACAGAATTTCAACAATTTGAGAGGGATTTGAAAAGTTTCAATGGGAATGGGAAGAATTGGGACAAAAATTGGAAAATTTTGAAGGGACTTTGAAAAAATTTCAACTGGAATTTTAGCCATTTTTTGACGTGAAATTGTAAACATGTGGCCATGGATTTTGAAAATTCTAGAGAGAATTTTAAAAGCTTTAACAGAATTTCAACAATTTTGAGAGGGATTTGAAAAGTTTCAATGGGAATGGGAAGAACTGGGACAAAAATTGGAAAATTTTTAAGGGACTTTGAAAAAATTTCAACTAGAATTTTAGCAATTATTTGACGGGAAATTGTAAACATGTGGACATGGATTTTGAAAATTCTAGAGAGAATTTTAAAAGCTTCAAGAGAATTTCAACAATTTGGAGAGGGATTTGAAAAGTTTCAATGGGAATGGGAAGAATTGGGACAAAAATTGGAAAATTTTTCAGGGACTTTGAAAAAATTTCAACTGGAATTTTAGCCATTTTTTGACGTGAAATTGTAAACATGTGGCCATGGATTTTGAAAATTCTAGAGAGAATTTTAAAAGCTTTAACAGAATTTCAACAATTTGGAGAGGGATTTGAAAAGTTTCAATGGGAATGGGAAGAATTGGGACAAAAATTGGAAAATTTTTAAGGGACTTTGAAAAAATTTCAACTGGAATTTTAGCAATTTTTTGACGTGAAATTGTAAACATGTGGACATGGATTTTGAAAATTCTAGAGAGAATTTTAAAAGCTTCAAGAGAATTTCAACAATTTTGAGAGGGATTTGAAAAGTTTCAATGGGAATGGGAAGAATTGGGACAAAAATTGGAAAATTTTTAAGGGACTTTGAAAAAATTTCAACTGGAATTTTAGCCATTTTTTGACGTGAAATTGTAAACATGTGGACATGGATTTTGAAAATTCTAGAGAGAATTTTAAAAGCTTCAACAGAATTTCAACAATTTGGAGAGGGATTTGACAAGTTTCAATGGGAATGGGAAGAATTGGGACAAAAATTGGAAAATTTTTAAGGGACTTTGAAAAAATTTCAACTGGAATTTTACCATTTTTTTTACGTGAAATTGTAAACATGTGGCCATGGATTTTGAAAATTCTAGAGAGAATTTTAAAAGCTTCAAGAGAATTTCAACAATTTGGAGAGGGATTTGAAAAGTTTCAATGGAATGGGAAGAATTGGGACAAAAATTGGAAAATTTTTAAGGGACTTTGAAAAAATTTCAACTGGAATTTTAGCCATTTTTTGACGTGAAATTGTAAACATGTGGACATGGATTTTGAAAATTCTAGAGAGAATTTTAAAAGCTTCAACAGAATTTCAACAATTTGGAGAGGGATTTGACAAGTTTCAATGGGAATGGGAAGAATTGGGACAAAAATTGGAAAATTTTTAAGGGACTTTGAAAAAATTTCAACTGGAATTTTAGCCATTTTTTGATGTGAAATTGTAAACATGTGGACATGGATTTTGAAAATTCTAGAGAGAATTTAAAAGCTTCAACAGAATTTCAACAATTTGGAGAGGGATTTGACAAGTTTCAATGGGAATGGGAAGAATTGGGACAAAAATTGGAAAATTTTTAAGGGACTTTGAAAAAATTTCAACTGGAATTTTACCATTTTTTTTACGTGAAATTGTAAACATGTGGACATGGATTTTGAAAATTCTAGAGAGAATTTTAAAAGCTTCAACAGAATTTCAACAATTTGGAGAGGGATTTGAAAAGTTTCAATGGGAATGGGAAGAATTGGGACAAAAATTGGAAAATTTTAAGGGACTTTGAAAAAATTTCAACTGGAATTTTAGCCATTTTTTGACGTGAAATTGTAAACATGTGGACATGGATTTTGAAAATTCTAGAGAGAATTTTAAAAGCTTCAACAGAATGTCAACAATTTGGAGAGGGATTTGACAAGTTTCAATGGGAATGGGAAGAATTGGGACAAAAATTGGAAAATTTTTAAGGGACTTTGAAAAAATTTCAACTGGAATTTTACCATTTTTTTACGTGAAATTGTAAACATGTGGCCATGGATTTTGAAAATTCTAGAGAGAATTTTAAAAGCTTCAAGAGAATTTCAACAATTCTGAGAGGGATTTGAAAAGTTTCAATGGGAATGGGAAGAATTGGGACAAAAATTGGAAAATTTTTAAGGGACTTTGAAAAAATTTCAACTGGAATTTTAGCCATTTTTTGACGTGAAATTGTAAACATGTGGCCATGGATTTTGAAAATTCTAGAGAGAATTTTAAAAGCTTCAAGAGAATTTCAACAATTTTGAGAGGGATTTGAAAAGTTTCAATGGGAATGGGAAGAATTGGGACAAAAATTGGAAAATTTTGAAGGGACTTTGAAAAAATTTCAACTGGAATTTTAGCCATTTTTTGACGTGAAATTGTAAACATGTGGCCATGGATTTTGAAAATTCTAGAGAGAATTTTAAAAGCTTCAACAGAATTTCAACAATTTTGAGAGGGATTTGAAAAGTTTCAATGGGAATGGGAAGAATTGGGACAAAAATTGGAAAATTTTTAACGAACTTTGAAAAAATTTCAACTGGAATTTTACCATTTTTTTTACGTAAAATTGTAAACATGTGGACATGGATTTTGAAAATTCTAGAGAGAATTTTAAAAGGTTCAACAGAATTTCAACAACTTTGAGAGGGATTTGAAAAGTTTCAATGGGAATGGGAAGAATTGGGACAAAAATTGGAAAATTTTTAAGGGACTTTGAAAAAATTTCAACTGGAATTTTAGCCATTTTTGACGTGAAATTGTAAACATGTGGCCATGGATTTTGAAAGTTCTAGAGAGAATTTTAAAAGCTTCAAGAGAATTTCAACAATTTGGAGAGGGATTTGAAAAGTTTCAATGGGAATGGGAAGAATTGGGACAAAAATTGGAAAATTTTTCAGGGACTTTGAAAAAATTTCAACTGGAATTTTAGCCATTTTTTGACGTGAAATTGTAAACATGTGGCCATGGATTTTGAAAATTCTAGAGAGAATTTTAAAAGCTTTAACAGAATTTCAACAATTTTGAGAGGGATTTGAAAAGTTTCAATGGGAATGGGAAGAATTGGGACAAAAATTGGAAAATTTTGAAGGGACTTTGAAAAAATTTCAACTGGAATTTTAGCCATTTTTTGACGTGAAATTGTAAACATGTGGACATGGATTTTGAAATTCTAGAGAGAATTTTAAAAGCTTCAAGAGAATTTCAACAATTTTGAGAGGGATTTGAAAAGTTTCAATGGGAATGGGAAGAATTGGGACAAAAATTGGAAAATTTTTAAGGGACTTTGAAAAAATTTCAACTGGAATTTTACCATTTTTTTTACGTAAAATTGTAAACATGTGGACATGGATTTTGAAAATTCTAGAGAGAATTTTAAAAGGTTCAACAGAATTTCAACAACTTTGAGAGGGATTTGAAAAGTTTCCATGGGAATGGGAAGAATTGGGACAAAAATTGGAAAATTTTTAAGGGACTTTGAAAAAATTTCAACTGGAATTTTAGCCATTTTGTTACGTGAAGTTGTAAACATGTGGACATGGATTTTGAAAGTTCTAGAGAGAATTTTAAAAGCTTCAACAGAATTTCAACAATTTTGAGAGGGATTTGAAAAGTTTCAATGGGAATGGGAAGAATTGGGACAAAAATTGGAAAATTTTTAAGGGACTTTGAAAAAATTTCAACTGGAATTTTAGCAATTATTTGACGGGAAATTGTAAACATGTGGCCATGGATTTTGAAAATTCTAGAGAGAATTTTAAAAGCTTTAACAGAATTTCAACAATTTTGAGAGGAATTTGAAAAGTTTCAATGGGAATGGGAAGAATTGGGACAAAAATTGGAAAATTTTTAAGGGACTTTGAAAAAATTTCAACTGGAATTTTAGCCATTTTTTGACGTGAAATTGTAAACATGTGGACATGGATTTTGAAAATTCTAGAGAGAATTTTAAAAGCTTCAACAGAATTTCAACAATTTGGAGAGGGATTTGAAAAGTTTCAATGGGAATGGGAAGAATAGGGACAAAAATTGGAAAATTTTGAAGGGACTTTGAAAAAATTTCAACTGGAATTTTAGCAATTTTTTTACGTGAAATTGTAAACATGGTGGCCATGGATTTTGAAAATTCTAGAGAGAATTTTAAAAGATTCAAGAGAATTTCAACAATTCTGAGAGGGATTTGAAAAGTTTCAATGGGAATGGGAAGAATTGGGACAAAAATTGGAAAATTTTTAAGGACTTTGAAAAAATTTCAACTGGAATTTAAAAAATTTCAACTGGAATTTTAGCCATTTTTTTATGTGAAATTGTAAACATGTGGACATGGATTTTGAAAATTCTAGAGAGAATTTTAAAAGCTTCAACAGAATTTCAACAATTTTGAGAGGGATTTGAAAAGTTTCAATGGGAATGGGAAGAATTGGGACAAAAATTGGAAAATTTTTAAGGGACTTTGAAAAAATTTCAACTGGAATTTTAGCTTTTTTTTTACGTGAAATTGTAAACATGTGGACATGGATTTTGAAAATTCTAGAGAGAATTTTAAAAGCTTCAAGAGAATTTCAACAATTTTGAGAGGGATTTGAAAAGTTTCAATGGGAATGGGAAGAATTGGGACAAAAATTGGAAAATTTTTAAGGGACTTTGAAAAAATTTCAACTGGAATTTTAGCCATTTTTTGACGTGAAATTGTAAACATGTGGCCATGGATTTTGAAAATTCTAGAGAGAATTTTAAAAGCTTCAACAGAATTTCAACAATTTTGAGAGGGATTTGAAAAGTTTCAATGGGAATGGGAAGAATTGGGACAAAAATTGGAAAATTTTTAAGGGACTTTGAAAAAATTTCAACTGGAATTTTACCATTTTTTTTACGTGAAATTGTAAACATGTGGACATGGATTTTGAAAATTCTAGAGAGAATTTTAAAAGCTTCAAGAGAATTTCAACAATTTTGAGAGGGATTTGAAAAGTTTCAATGGGAATGGGAAGAATTGGGACAAAAATTGGAAAATTTTTAAGGGACTTTGAAAAAATTTCAACTGGAATTTTAGCCATTTTTTTATGTGAAATTGTAAACATGTGGACATGGATTTTGAAAATTCTAGAGAGAATTTTAAAAGCTTCAAGAGAATTTCAACAATTTTGAGAGGGATTTGAAAAGTTTCAATGGGAATGGGAAGAATTGGGACAAAAATTGGAAAATTTTTAAGGGACTTTGAAAAAATTTCAACTGGAATTTTAGCCATTTTTTGAAGTGAAATTGTAAACATGTGGACATGGATTTTGAAAATTCTAGAGAGAATTTTAAAAGCTTCAACAGAATTTCAACACTTTTGAGAGGAATTTGAAAAGTTTCAATGGGAATGGGAAGAATTGGGACAAAAATTGGAAAATTTTTAAGGGACTTTGAAAAATTTCAACTGGAATTTTAGCAATTTTTTGACGTGAAATTGTAAACATGTGGCCATGGATTTTGAAAATTCTAGAGAGAATTTTAAAAGCTTCAAGAGAATTTCAACAATTTTGAGAGGGATTTGAAAAGTTTCAATGGGAATGGGAAGAATTGGGACAAAAATTGGAAAATTTTTAAGGGACTTTGAAAAAATTTCAACTGGAATTTTAGCCATTTTTTGACGTGAAATTGTAAACATGTGGACATGGATTTTGAAAATTCTAGAGAGAATTTTAAAAGCTTCAACAGAATTTCAACAATTTTGAGAGGGATTTGAAAAGTTTCAATGGGAATGGGAAGAATTGGGACAAAAATTGGAAAATTTTTAAGGGACTTTGAAAAAATTTCAACTGGAATTTTACCATTTTTTTTTACGTGAAATTGTAAACATGTGGACATGGATTTTGAAAATTCTAGAGAGAATTTTAAAAGGTTCAACAGAATTTCAACAATTTTGAGAGGGATTTGAAAAGTTTCAATGGGGAATGGGAAGAATTGGGACAAAAATTGGAAAATTTTTAAGGGACTTTGAAAAATTTCAACTGGAATTTTAGCCATTTTTTGACGTGAAATTGTAAACATGTGGACATGGATTTTGAAAATTCTAGAGAGAATTTTAAAAGCTTTAACAGAATTTCAACAATTCTGAGAGGGATTTGAAAAGTTTCAATGGGAATGGGAAGAATTGGGACAAAAATTGGAAAATTTTTAAGGGACTTTGAAAAAATTTCAACTGGAATTTTAACAATTTTTTTATGTGAAATTTTACACATGTTGAAGTGGATTTTGAAAATTCTAGAGAGAATTTTAAAAGCTTCAACAGAATTTCTACAATTTTGAGAGGGATTTGAAAAGTTTCAATGGGAATGGGAAGAATTGGGACAAAAATTGGAAAATTTTTAAGGGACTTTGAAAAATTTCAACTGGAATTTTAGCCATTTTTTGACGTGAAATTGTAAACATGTGGACATGGATTTTGAAAATTCTAGAGAGAATTTTAAAAGCTTCAACAGAATTTCAACAATTCTGAGAGGGATTTGAAAAGTTTCAATGGCAATGGGAAGAATTGGGACAAAAATTGGAAAATTTTTAAGGGACTTTGAAAAAATTTCAACTGGAATTTTAGCCATTTTTTGACGTGAAATTGTAAACATGTGGCCATGGATTTTGAAAATTCTAGAGAGAATTTTAAAAGCTTCAAGAGAATTTCAACAATTTGGAGAGGGATTTGAAAAGTTTCAATGGGAATGGGAAGAATTGGGACAAAAATTGGAAAATTTTTAAGGGACTTTGAAAAAATTTCAACTGGAATTTTAGCAATTTTTTGACGTGAAATTGTAAACATGTGGACATGGATTTTGAAAATTCTAGAGAGAATTTTAAAAGCTTCAACAGAATTTCAACAATTTTGAGAGGGATTTGAAAAGTTTCAATGGGAATGGGAAGAATTGGGACAAAAATTGGAAAATTTTTAAGGGACTTTGAAAAAATTTCAACTGGAATTTTAGCCATTTTTTGACGTGAAATTGTAAACATGTGGCCATGGATTTTGAAAATTCTAGAGAGAATTTTAAAAGCTTCAAGAGAATTTCAACAATTTTGAGAGGGATTTGAAAAGTTTCAATTGGGAATGGGAAGAATTGGGACAAAAATTGGAAAATTTTTAAGGGACTTTGAAAAAATTTCAACTGGAATTTTAGCCATTTTTTGACGTGAAATTGTAAACATGTGGCCATGGATTTTGAAAATTCTAGAGAGAATTTTAAAAGCTTCAACAGAATTTCTACAATTTTGAGAGGGATTTGAAAAGTTTCAATGGGAATGGGAAGAATTGGGACAAAAATTGGAAAATTTTTAAGGGACTTTGAAAAAATTTCAACTGGAATTTTACCATTTTTTTTACGTGAAATTGTAAACATGTGGACATGGATTTTGAAAATTCTAGAGAGAATTTTAAAAGCTTCAACAGAATTTCAACAATTTGGAGAGGGATTTGACAAGTTTCAATGGGAATGGGAAGAATTGGGACAAAAATTGGAAAATTTTTAAGGGACTTTGAAAAAATTTCAACTGGAATTTTAGCCATTTTTTGACGTGAAATTGTAAACATGTGGACATGGATTTTGAAAATTCTAGAGAGAATTTTAAAAGCTTCAACAGACTTTCAACAATTTTGAGAGGAATTTGAAAAGTTTCAATGGGAATGGGAAGAATTGGGACAAAAATTGGAAAATTTTTAAGAAACTTTGAAAAAATTTCAACTGGAATTTTAGCAATTTTTGACGTGAAATTGTAAACATGTGGCCATGGATTTTGAAAATTCTAGAGAGAATTTTAAAAGCTTCAACAGAATGTCAACAATTTTGAGAGGGATTTGAAAAGTTTCAATGGGAATGGGAAGAATTGGGACAAAAATTGGAAAATTTTTAAGGGACTTTGAAAAAATTTCAACTGGAATTTTACCATTTTTTTTACGTGAAATTGTAAACATGTGGCCATGGATTTTGAAAATTCTAGAGAGAATTTTAAAAGCTTCAAGAGAATTTCAACAATTTTGAGAGGGATTTGAAAAGTTTCAATGGGAATGGGAAGAATTGGGACAAAAATTGGAAAATTTTTAAGGGACTTTGAAAAAATTTCAACTGGAATTTTAGCCATTTTTTGACGTGAAATTGTAAACATGTGGCCATGGATTTTGAAAATTCTAGAGAGAATTTTAAAAGCTTCAAGAGAATTTCAACAATTTTGAGAGGGATTTGAAAAGTTTCAATGGGAATGGGAAGAATTGGGACAAAAATTGGAAAATTTTTAAGGGACTTTGAAAAAATTTCAACTGGAATTTTAGCCATTTTTTGACGTGAAATTGTAAACATGTGGCCATGGATTTTGAAAATTCTAGAGAGAATTTTAAAAGCTTCAACAGAATTTCTACAATTTTGAGAGGGATTTGAAAAGTTTCAATGGGAATGGGAAGAATTGGGACAAAAATTGGAAAATTTTTAAGGGACTTTGAAAAAATTTCAACTGGAATTTTACCATTTTTTTTACGTGAAATTGTAAACATGTGGACATGGATTTTGAAAATTCTAGAGAGAATTTTAAAAGCTTCAACAGAATTTCAACAATTTGGAGAGGGATTTGAAAAGTTTCAATGGGAATGGGAAGAATTGGGACAAAAATTGGAAAATTTTTAAGGGACTTTGAAAAAATTTCAACTGGAATTTTAGCCATTTTTTGACCTGAAATTGTAAACATGTGGCCATGGATTTTGAAAATTCTAGAGAGAATTTTAAAAGCTCCAAGAGAATTTCAACAATTTTGAGAGGGATTTGAAAAGTTTCAATGGGAATGGGAAGAATTGGGACAAAAATTGGAAAATTTTGAAGGGACTTTGAAAAAATTTCAACTGGAATTTTACCATTTTTTGACGTGAAATTGTAAACATGTGGACATGGATTTTGAAAATTCTAGAGAGAATTTTAAAAGCTTCAACAGACTTTCAACAATTTTGAGAGGAATTTGAAAAGTTTCAATGGGAATGGGAAGAATTGGGACAAAAATTGGAAAATTTTTAAGGGACTTTGAAAAAATTTCAACTGGAATTTTAGCAATTTTTTGACGTGAAATTGTAAACATGTGGCCATGGATTTTGAAAATTCTAGAGAGAATTTTAAAAGCTTCAACAGAATGTCAACAATTTTGAGAGGGATTTGAAAAGTTTCAATGGGAATGGGAAGAATTGGGACAAAAATTGGAAAATTTTTAAGGGACTTTGAAAAAATTTCAACTGGAATTTTACCATTTTTTTTACGTGAAATTGTAAACATGTGGACATGGATTTTGAAAATTCTAGAGAGAATTTTAAAAGCTTCAACAGAATTTCAACAATTTTGAGAGGGATTTGAAAAGTTTCAATGGGAATGGGAAGAATTGGGACAAAAATTGGAAAATTTTGAAGGGACTTGGAAAAATTTCAACTGGAATTTTAGCCATTTTTTGACGTGAAATTGTAAACATGTGGACATGGATTTTGAAAATTCTAGAGAGAATTTTAAAAGCTTCAAGAGAATTTCAACAATTTGGAGAGGGATTTGAAAAGTTTCAATGGGAATGGGAAGAATTGGGACAAAAATTGGAAAATTTTTAAGGGACTTTGAAAAAATTTCAACTGGAATTTTAGCCATTTTTTGACGTGAAATTGTAAACATGTGGCCATGGATTTTGAAAATTCTAGAGAGAATTTTAAAAGCTTCAACAGAATTTCAACAATTTTGAGAGGGATTTGAAAAGTTTCAATGGGAATGGGAAGAATTGGGACAAAAATTGGAAAATTTTTAAGAAACTTTGAAAAAATTTCAACTGGAATTTTAGCAATTTTTTGACGTGAAATTGTAAACATGTGGCCATGGATTTTGAAAATTCTAGAGAGAATTTTAAAAGCTTCAACAGAATGTCAACAATTTTGAGAGGGATTTGAAAAGTTTCAATGGGAATGGGAAGAATTGGGACAAAAATTGGAAAATTTTTAAGGGACTTTGAAAAAATTTCAACTGGAATTTTACCATTTTTTTTATGTGAAATTGTAAACATGTGGACATGGATTTTGAAAATTCTAGAGAGAATTTTAAAAGCTTCAAGAGAATTTCAACAATTTTGAGAGGGATTTGAAAAGTTTCAATGGGAATGGGAAGAATTGGGACAAAAATTGGAAAATTTTGAAGGGACTTTGAAAAAATTTCAACTGGAATTTTAGCCATTTTTTGACGTGAAATTGTAAACATGTGGACATGGATTTTGAAAATTCTAGAGAGAATTTTAAAAGCTTCAAGAGAATTTCAACAATTTGGAGAGGGATTTGAAAAGTTTCAATGGGAATGGGAAGAATTGGGACAAAAATTGGAAAATTTTTAAGGGACTTTGAAAAAATTTCAACTGGAATTTTAGCCATTTTTTGACGTGAAATTGTAAACATGTGGACATGGATTTTGAAAATTCTAGAGAGAATTTTAAAAGCTTCAACAGAATTTCAACAATTTTGAGAGGGATTTGAAAAGTTTCAATGGGAATGGGAAGAATTGGGACAAAAATTGGAAAATTTTTAAGGGACTTTGAAAAAATTTCAACTGGAATTTTAGCCATTTTTTGACGTGAAATTGTAAACATGTGGCCATGGATTTTGAAAATTCTAGAGAGAATTTTAAAAGCTTCAAGAGAATTTCAACAATTTTGAGAGGGATTTGAAAAGTTTCAATGGGAATGGGAAGAATTGGGACAAAAATTGGAAAATTTTTAAGGGACTTTGAAAAAATTTCAACTGGAATTTTAGCCATTTTTTGACCTGAAATTGTAAACATGTGGCCATGGATTTTGAAAATTCTAGAGAGAATTTTAAAAGCTTCAACAGAATTTCTACAATTTTGAGAGGGATTTGAAAAGTTTCAATGGGAATGGGAAGAATTGGGACAAAAATTGGAAAATTTTTAAGGGACTTTGAAAAAATTTCAACTGGAATTTTAGCCATTTTTTGACGTGAAATTGTAAACATGTGGACATGGATTTTGAAAGTTCTAGAGAGAATTTTAAAATCTTCAACAGAATTTCAACAATTTTGAGAGGGATTTGAAAAGTTTCAATGGGAATGGGAAGAATTGGGACAAAAATTGGAAAATTTTTAAGGGACTTTGAAAAAATTTCAACTGGAATTTTAGCAATTATTTGACGGGAAATTGTAAACATGTGGACATGGATTTTGAAAATTCTAGAGAGAATTTTAAAAGCTTTGACAGAATTTCAACAATTTTGAGAGGAATTTGAAAAGTTTCAATGGGAATGGGAAGAATTGGGACAAAAATTGGAAAATTTTTAAGGGACTTTGAAAAAATTTCAACTGGAATTTTAGCCATTTTTTGACGTGAAATTGTAAACATGTGGACATGGATTTTGAAAATTCTAGAGAGAATTTTAAAAGCTTCAACAGAATTTCAACAATTTGGAGAGGGATTTGAAAAGTTTCAATGGGAATGGGAAGAATTGGGACAAAAATTGGAAAATTTTGAAGGGACTTTGAAAAAATTTCAACTGGAATTTTAGCAATTTTTTGACGTGAAATTGTAAACATGTGGACATGGATTTTGAAAATTCTAGAGAGAATTTTAAAAGCTTCAAGAGAATTTCAACAATTTGGAGAGGGATTTGAAAAGTTTCAATGGGAATGGGAAGAATTGGGACAAAAATTGGAAAATTTTTCAGGGACTTTGAAAAAATTTCAACTGGAATTTTAGCCATTTTTTGACGTGAAATTGTAAACATGTGGCCATGGATTTTGAAAATTCTAGAGAGAATTTTAGAAGCTTCAAGAGAATTTCAACAATTTTGAGAGGGATTTGAAAAGTTTCAATGGGGATGGGAAGAATTGGGACAAAAATTGGAAAATTTTTAAGGGACTTTGAAAAAATTTCAACTGGAATTTTAGCCATTTTTTGACGTGAAATTGTAAACATGTGGCCATGGATTTTGAAAATTCTAGAGAGAATTTTAAAAGCTTCAAGAGAATTTCAACAATTTGGAGAGGGATTTGAAAAGTTTCAATGGGAATGGGAAGAATTGGGACAAAAATTGGAAAATTTTTAAGGGACTTTGAAAAAATTTCAACTGGAATTTTAGCCATTTTTTGACGTGAAATTGTAAACATGTGGACATGGATTTTGAAAATTCTAGAGAGAATTTTAAAAGCTTCAAGAGAATTTCAACAATTTTGAGAGGGATTTGAAAAGTTTCAATGGGAATGGGAAGAATTGGGACAAAAATTGGAAAATTTTTAAGGGACTTTGAAAAAATTTCAACTGGAATTTTAGCAATTTTTTGACGTGAAATTGTAAACATGTGGCCATGGATTTTGAAAATTCTAGAGAGAATTTTAAAAGCTTCAACAGAATTTCAACAATTTTGAGAGGGATTTGAAAAGTTTCAATGGGAATGGGAAGAATTGGGACAAAAATTGGAAAATTTTTAAGGGACTTTGAAAAAATTTCAACTGGAATTTTACCATTTTTTTTACGTGAAATTGTAAACATGTGGACATGGATTTTGAAAATTCTAGAGAGAATTTTAAAAGCTTCAAGAGAATTTCAACAATTTGGAGAGGGATTTGAAAAGTTTCAATGGGAATGGGAAGAATTGGGACAAAAATTGGAAAATTTTTAAGGGACTTTGAAAAAATTTCAACTGGAATTTTAGCCATTTTTTTATGTGAAATTGTAAACATGTGGACATGGATTTTGAAAATTCTAGAGAGAATTTTAAAAGCTTCAAGAGAATGTCAACAATTTTGAGAGGGATTTGAAAAGTTTCAATGGGAATGGGAAGAATTGGGACAAAAATTGGAAAATTTTTAAGGGACTTTGAAAAAATTTCAACTGGAATTTTAGCCATTTTTTGACGTGAAATTGTAAACATGTGGACATGGATTTTGAAAATTCTAGAGAGAATTTTAAAAGCTTCAACAGAATTTCAACACTTTTGAGAGGAATTTGAAAAGTTTCAATGGGAATGGGAAGAATTGGGACAAAAATTGGAAAATTTTTAAGGGACTTTGAAAAAATTTCAACTGGAATTTTAGCAATTTTTTGACGTGAAATTGTAAACATGTGGCCATGGATTTTGAAAATTCTAGAGAGAATTTTAAAAGCTTCAACAGAATTTCAACAATTTTGAGAGGGATTTGAAAAGTTTCAATGGGAATGGGAAGAATTGGGACAAAAATTGGAAAATTTTTAAGGGACTTTGAAAAAATTTCAACTGGAATTTTAGCCATTTTTTGACGTGAAATTGTAAACATGTGGACATGGATTTTGAAAATTCTAGAGAGAATTTTAAAAGCTTCAACAGAATTTCAACAATTTTGAGAGGGATTTGAAAAGTTTCAATGGGAATGGGAAGAATTGGGACAAAAATTGGAAAATTTTTAAGGGACTTTGAAAAAATTTCAACTGGAATTTTACCATTTTTTTTACGTGAAATTGTAAACATGTGGACATGGATTTTGAAAATTCTAGAGAGAATTTTAAAAGGTTCAACAGAATTTCAACAATTTTGAGAGGGATTTGAAAAGTTTCAATGGGAATGGGAAGAATTGGGACAAAAATTGGAAAATTTTTAAGGGACTTTGAAAAAATTTCAACTGGAATTTTAGCCATTTTTTGACGTGAAATTGTAAACATGTGGACATGGATTTTGAAAATTCTAGAGAGAATTTTAAAAGCTTTAACAGAATTTCAACAATTCTGAGAGGGATTTGAAAAGTTTCAATGGGAATGGGAAGAATTGGGACAAAAATTGGAAAATTTTTAAGGGACTTTGAAAAAATTTCAACTGGAATTTTAACAATTTTTTTATGTGAAATTTTACACATGTTGAAGTGGATTTTGAAAATTCTAGAGAGAATTTTAAAAGCTTCAACAGAATTTCTACAATTTTGAGAGGGATTTGAAAAGTTTCAATGGGAATGGGAAGAATTGGGACAAAAATTGGAAAATTTTTAAGGGACTTTGAAAAAATTTCAACTGGAATTTTAGCCATTTTTTGACGTGAAATTGTAAACATGTGGACATGGATTTTGAAAATTCTAGAGAGAATTTTAAAAGCTTCAACAGAATTTCAACAATTTGGAGAGGGATTTGAAAAGTTTCAATGGCAATGGGAAGAATTGGGACAAAAATTGGAAAATTTTTAAGGGACTTTGAAAAAATTTCAACTGGAATTTTAGCCATTTTTTGACGTGAAATTGTAAACATGTGGCCATGGATTTTGAAAATTCTAGAGAGAATTTTAAAAGCTTCAAGAGAATTTCAACAATTTGGAGAGGGATTTGAAAAGTTTCAATGGGAATGGGAAGAATTGGGACAAAAATTGGAAAATTTTTAAGGGACTTTGAAAAAATTTCAACTGGAATTTTAGCAATTTTTTGACGTGAAATTGTAAACATGTGGACATGGATTTTGAAAATTCTAGAGAGAATTTTAAAAGCTTCAACAGAATTTCAACAATTTTGAGAGGGATTTGAAAAGTTTCAATGGGAATGGGAAGAATTGGGACAAAAATTGGAAAATTTTTAAGGGACTTTGAAAAAATTTCAACTGGAATTTTAGCCATTTTTTGACGTGAAATTGTAAACATGTGGCCATGGATTTTGAAAATTCTAGAGAGAATTTTAAAAGCTTCAAGAGAATTTCAACAATTTTGAGAGGGATTTGAAAAGTTTCAATGGGAATGGGAAGAATTGGGACAAAAATTGGAAAATTTTTAAGGGACTTTGAAAAAATTTCAACTGGAATTTTAGCCATTTTTTGACGTGAAATTGTAAACATGTGGCCATGGATTTTGAAAATTCTAGAGAGAATTTTAAAAGCTTCAACAGAATTTCTACAATTTTGAGAGGGATTTGAAAAGTTTCAATGGGAATGGGAAGAATTGGGACAAAAATTGGAAAATTTTTAAGGGACTTTGAAAAAATTTCAACTGGAATTTTACCATTTTTTTTACGTGAAATTGTAAACATGTGGCCATGGATTTTGAAAATTCTAGAGAGAATTTTAAAAGCTTCAACAGAATTTCAACAATTTGGAGAGGGATTTGAAAAGTTTCAATGGGAATGGGAAGAATTGGGACAAAAATTGGAAAATTTTTAAGGGACTTTGAAAAAATTTCAACTGGAATTTTAGCCATTTTTTGACGTGAAATTGTAAACATGTGGACATGGATTTTGAAAATTCTAGAGAGAATTTTAAAAGCTTCAACAGACTTTCAACAATTTTGAGAGGAATTTGAAAAGTTTCAATGGGAATGGGAAGAATTGGGACAAAAATTGGAAAATTTTTAAGAAACTTTGAAAAAATTTCAACTGGAATTTTAGCAATTTTTTGACGTGAAATTGTAAACATGTGGCCATGGATTTTGAAAATTCTAGAGAGAATTTTAAAAGCTTCAACAGAATGTCAACAATTTTGAGAGGGATTTGAAAAGTTTCAATGGGAATGGGAAGAATTGGGACAAAAATTGGAATATTTTTAAGGGACTTTGAAAAAATTTCAACTGGAATTTTACCATTTTTTTTACGTGAAATTGTAAACATGTGGCCATGGATTTTGAAAATTCTAGAGAGAATTTTAAAAGCTTCAAGAGAATTTCAACAATTTTGAGAGGGATTTGAAAAGTTTCAATGGGAATGGGAAGAATTGGGACAAAAATTGGAAAATTTTTAAGGGACTTTGAAAAAATTTCAACTGGAATTTTAGCCATTTTTTGACGTGAAATTGTAAACATGTGGCCATGGATTTTGAAAATTCTAGAGAGAATTTTAAAAGCTTCAAGAGAATTTCAACAATTTTGAGAGGGATTTGAAAAGTTTCAATGGGAATGGGAAGAATTGGGACAAAAATTGGAAAATTTTTAAGGGACTTTGAAAAAATTTCAACTGGAATTTTAGCCATTTTTTGACGTGAAATTGTAAACATGTGGCCATGGATTTTGAAAATTCTAGAGAGAATTTTAAAAGCTTCAACAGAATTTCAACAATTTTGAGAGGGATTTGAAAAGTTTCAATGGGAATGGGAAGAATTGGGACAAAAATTGGAAAATTTTTAAGGGACTTTGAAAAAATTTCAACTGGAATTTTACCATTTTTTTTACGTGAAATTGTAAACATGTGGACATGGATTTTGAAAATTCTAGAGAGAATTTTAAAAGCTTCAACAGAATTTCAACAATTTGGAGAGGGATTTGAAAAGTTTCAATGGGAATGGGAAGAATTGGGACAAAAATTGGAAAATTTTTAAGGGACTTTGAAAAAATTTCAACTGGAATTTTAGCCATTTTTTGACCTGAAATTGTAAACATGTGGCCATGGATTTTGAAAATTCTAGAGAGAATTTTAAAAGCTTCAAGAGAATTTCAACAATTTTGAGAGGGATTTGAAAAGTTTCAATGGGAATGGGAAGAATTGGGACAAAAATTGGAAAATTTTTAAGGGACTTTGAAAAAATTTCAACTGGAATTTTACCATTTTTTGACGTGAAATTGTAAACATGTGGACATGGATTTTGAAAATTCTAGAGAGAATTTTAAAAGCTTCAACAGACTTTCAACAATTTTGAGAGGAATTTGAAAAGTTTCAATGGGAATGGGAAGAATTGGGACAAAAATTGGAAAATTTTTAAGGGACTTTGAAAAAATTTCAACTGGAATTTTAGCAATTTTTTGACGTGAAATTGTAAACATGTGGCCATGGATTTTGAAAATTCTAGAGAGAATTTTAAAAGCTTCAACAGAATGTCAACAATTTTGAGAGGGATTTGAAAAGTTTCAATGG
Source organism: Streptopelia decaocto (assembly GCF_964273445.1). NCBI lineage: Eukaryota > Metazoa > Chordata > Aves > Columbiformes > Columbidae > Streptopelia > Streptopelia decaocto. Next base: position 40,385 of record NW_028114978.1, read on the forward strand.
GAATGGGAAGAATTGGGACAAAAATTGGAAAATTTTTAAGGGACTTTGAAAAAATTTCAACTGGAATTTTACCATTTTTTTTACGTGAAATTGTAAACATGTGGACATGGATTTTGAAAATTCTAGAGAGAATTTTAAAAGCTTCAACAGAATTTCAACAATTTTGAGAGGGATTTGAAAAGTTTCAATGGGAATGGGAAGAATTGGGACAAAAATTGGAAAATTTTGAAGGGACTTGGAAAAATTTCAACTGGAATTTTAGCCATTTTTTGACGTGAAATTGTAAACATGTGGACATGGATTTTGAAAATTCTAGAGAGAATTTTAAAAGCTTCAACAGAATTTCAACAATTTGGAGAGGGATTTGAAAAGTTTCAATGGGAATGGGAAGAATTGGGACAAAAATTGGAAAATTTTTAAGGGACTTTGAAAAAATTTCAACTGGAATTTTAGCCATTTTTTGACGTGAAATTGTAAACATGTGGCCATGGATTTTGAAAATTCTAGAGAGAATTTTAAAAGCTTCAACAGAATTTCAACAATTTTGAGAGGGATTTGAAAAGTTTCAATGGGAATGGGAAGAATTGGGACAAAAATTGGAAAATTTTTAAGAAACTTTGAAAAAATTTCAACTGGAATTTTAGCAATTTTTTGACGTGAAATTGTAAACATGTGGCCATGGATTTTGAAAATTCTAGAGAGAATTTTAAAAGCTTCAACAGAATGTCAACAATTTGGAGAGGGATTTGAAAAGTTTCAATGGGAATGGGAAGAATTGGGACAAAAATTGGAAAATTTTTAAGGGACTTTGAAAAAATTTCAACTGGAATTTTACCATTTTTTTTACGTGAAATTGTAAACATGTGGACATGGATTTTGAAAATTCTAGAGAGAATTTTAAAAGCTTCAACAGAATTTCAACAATTTTGAGAGGGATTTGAAAAGTTTCAATGGGAATGGGAAGAATTGGGACAAAAATTGGAAAATTTTGAAGGGACTTTGAAAAAATTTCAACTGGAATTTTAGCCATTTTTTGACGTGAAATTGTAAACATGTGGACATGGATTTTGAAAATTCTAGAGAGAATTTTAAAAGCTTCAAGAGAATTTCAACAATTTGGAGAGGGATTTGAAAAGTTTCAATGGGAATGGGAAGAATTGGGACAAAAATTGGAAAATTTTTAAGGGACTTTGAAAAAATTTCAACTGGAATTTTAGCCATTTTTTGACGTGAAATTGTAAACATGTGGACATGGATTTTGAAAATTCTAGAGAGAATTTTAAAAGCTTCAACAGAATTTCAACAATTTTGAGAGGGATTTGAAAAGTTTCAATGGGAATGGGAAGAATTGGGACAAAAATTGGAAAATTTTTAAGGGACTTTGAAAAAATTTCAACTGGAATTTTAGCCATTTTTTGACGTGAAATTGTAAACATGTGGCCATGGATTTTGAAAATTCTAGAGAGAATTTTAAAAGCTTCAAGAGAATTTCAACAATTTTGAGAGGGATTTGAAAAGTTTCAATGGGAATGGGAAGAATTGGGACAAAAATTGGAAAATTTTTAAGGGACTTTGAAAAAATTTCAACTGGAATTTTAGCCATTTTTTGACCTGAAATTGTAAACATGTGGCCATGGATTTTGAAAATTCTAGAGAGAATTTTAAAAGCTTCAACAGAATTTCTACAATTTTGAGAGGGATTTGAAAAGTTTCAATGGGAATGGGAAGAATTGGGACAAAAATTGGAAAATTTTTAAGGGACTTTGAAAAAATTTCAACTGGAATTTTAGCCATTTTTTGACGTGAAATTGTAAACATGTGGACATGGATTTTGAAAGTTCTAGAGAGAATTTTAAAAGCTTCAACAGAATTTCAACAATTTTGAGAGGGATTTGAAAAGTTTCAATGGGAATGGGAAGAATTGGGACAAAAATTGGAAAATTTTTAAGGGACTTTGAAAAAATTTCAACTGGAATTTTACCATTTTTTGACGTGAAATTGTAAACATGTGGACATGGATTTTGAAAATTCTAGAGAGAATTTTAAAAGCTTCAACAGACTTTCAACAATTTTGAGAGGAATTTGAAAAGTTTCAATGGGAATGGGAAGAATTGGGACAAAAATTGGAAAATTTTTAAGGGACTTTGAAAAAATTTCAACTGGAATTTTAGCAATTTTTTGACGTGAAATTGTAAACATGTGGCCATGGATTTTGAAAATTCTAGAGAGAATTTTAAAAGCTTCAACAGAATGTCAACAATTTTGAGAGGGATTTGAAAAGTTTCAATGGGAATGGGAAGAATTGGGACAAAAATTGGAAAATTTTTAAGGGACTTTGAAAAAATTTCAACTGGAATTTTACCATTTTTTTTACGTGAAATTGTAAACATGTGGACATGGATTTTGAAAATTCTAGAGAGAATTTTAAAAGCTTCAACAGAATTTCAACAATTTTGAGAGGGATTTGAAAAGTTTCAATGGGAATGGGAAGAATTGG